>NC_057811.1:331256970-331279890 GCF_018294505.1 Triticum aestivum | reverse complement strand
CGGCTGGGCGCGGGAGACGGGCTCGGGGGGCCTCGCACGGGCCCCTGCGGGCCGGCGGTGATGTGGGCGCGGGGCGCCACGTGGCGCACCCTGGTAGGCTCGGGGCGGCGGCGGCTGAAGCGTCCTGCGCCGGGCGGACGTGTCCGGCGCGCGGAGGGAGAGGCTAGGGTTTCGGGGATCCGGAAATTTCGGGGAGTCTCACATATATATAGCTAGAGGGAGCTAAGAGACTCCAAATAGAGTGCGGTTTTCGCCCACACGATCGTGATCGAACGAACTAGAGCATGGAAGTGACTTAGAGGGGTTTTGGGCTGTTTAGAGAGGGGTTTTGCTGTAACACACAAACGGACTTTCCGGTTGCCCGGTTAACCGTTGGAGTACCAAATGACCTCCAAATGGAACGAAACTTGACCGGTGGTCTACCAAGGCCACTTGACAAGCCTCGGTCCATTCCAAGAACGTTCAACACCCGCTCACGAAAAGAAACAAGAGGGGTGCGCCGGAGGAGGTGGGAGTGCCGGATTGCAAAATGGACAACGGGGAAAATGCTCGGATGCAAGAGACGAACACGTATGCAAATGCAATGCACATGATGACATGATATGAGATGCATGACATGAACAAAATGCAAAACGAAAAACAAAACCCGACCACGAAGGGAATATCATAACACATAGCCGAAAATGGCAAGAGTTGGAGTTACAAATATGGAAAGTTAGATCCGGGGTGTTACAACACTCCACCACTACGAGAGGATCTCGTCCCGAGATCTAGGATTGAAAGAACTCTGGATATTCGGAACGGAGATGGTCCTCGCGTTCCCAGGTGGCTTCTCGGTCGGAATGGTGCGACCACTTCACTTTCAGGAATTTGATTCACTTGTTGCGAGTCTTGCGCTCAGTTTCTTCGAGAATAGCAACGGGGTGCTCATGATAAGACAGATCTTCTTGGAGGTCAGTCTCTTCGAAGTTGATGGTGCGCTTAGGCGTCTTGAAGCACTTGCGAAGCTGTGACACGTGGAACACATCGTGCACGTTCGCGAAGTTGGAAGGAAGCTCAAGTTGATAAGCGAGGTCGCCTCTTTTGCCAATGATCTTGAAAGGACCCACGTATCTAGGGGCAAGCTTCCCTTTGATACCGAAGCGACGAGTACCTTTCATTGGAGAGACGCGGAGGTAGACATGGTCTCCGAACTCGAAAGCCACATCACGGTGCTTACTATCATAGTAACTCTTCTAGCGCGATTGCGCGGCTTTGAGATTATCACGGATGACTTTACACATTTCTTCAGCCTCTGTGATTAAGTCATTGCCAAGAAGTTGGCGTTCACCAGTCTCTGACCAATTGAGAGGAGTACAACACTCTCTGCCATAGAGAATCTCGAATGGGGCCTTGCCCGAACTCGCTTGGAAGTTGTTGTTGTAGGAGAATTCGGCATATGGAAGACAATCTTCCCATTTCATGCCAAAGGAAATGACACAAGCCCTGAGCATATCTTCAAGAATTTGATTGACTCGCTCGACTTGGCCACTAGTTTGAGGATGGAAAGCTGTGCTGAAGCGAATGTTGGTGCCCATGGCCTTCTGGAAGGAGTCCCAGAACTTAGAATTGAAGATGCTTCCACGATCTGAAGAAATCAATTGTGGAATGCCGTGCAAGGAGACAATCCTGGAGGTGTATAGCTCTGCCAACCGAGCTGCTGTGATGGATTCTTTGATTGGAAGGAAATGAGCCACTTTAGAAAGCTTGTCAATGACAACGATGATAGCATCATTTCCGCGCTTGGACTTGGGAAATCCAGTCACGAAGTCCATTTCGATATGATCAAACTTCCATTCTGGGATAGCAAGAGGTTGGAGGAGACCAGCTGGTCGTTGGTGTTCTGCTTTCACTCTTCGACAGACATCACATTCATTCACGAATTGAGCAATTTCTCGCTTCATTCGAGTCCACCAATACGACTGCTTGAGGTCATGGTTCATCTTCGTACTTCCAGGATGAATGGAAAGAAGAGAATTGTACGCCTCGTTCATAATGACTTTCCTTAGATCACCTTCAGGAACCACAATCCGGTCTTCGAAGAATAAAGTGTCTCCGTCATCAATGCGATAGCACTTGTATTTGGAAAGACCCTTGTCAATACCACGTTTCACCTTCTTCACCATGGCATCAAGAAGTTGTGCCTCACGAATTTGATCTTCCAAAGTAGGAGAGACTATGAGGTTGGCAAGAAAGCCTTGAGGAACAACTTGGAGATTCAGCTTGCGGAAAGCTTCACAAAGATCCGGTTGGAATGGCTTGAGAATTAAGCTGTTGCAATAAGCCTTCCTGCTTAAGGCATCTGCAATGACATTGGCTTTGCCTGGAGTATATTCAATACTCGGATTGAACTCTTGAATCATTTCGACCCATCGAGTCTGCCCGAGGTTGAGGTTGGGCTGAGTGAAGATATACTTGAGACTCTTGTGATCGCTGAATATGTCCACTTTTCTTCCCAACAAGAGATGTCTCCATGTTATTAATGCATGGACAACTGCCGCCAACTCAAGATCGTGAGTGGGTTTTTCATTGGGCTTCAACTGACGAGAGGTATAGGCCACAACTTTCTTCTCTTGCATTAACACAGCACCGAGACCTTGGAGAGAAGCATCACAGAAAACTTCAAATGGCTTGGATTCGTCAGGAGGAGTTAAGACAGGAGCTGTGACGAGTTTCTCTTTGAGAGTGTTGAAAGCAACGTCACACTCAGGAGACCAGACATACTTCACATGCTTCTAGAGGAGGTTGGAAAGAGGCTTTGCAATCTTAGAGAAATTCTCAACGAATCTTCCGCAATAGCTTGCAAGACCAAGAAAACTGCGGAGCTGCTTGACATTCGGAGGAGGTTCCCAATTCACAATTGCGGACACCTTCTCGGGATTAACAGCGATGCCCTTGGCAGAGATGATGTGACCAAGGTAAAGAACTTCATCGAGCCAAAACTCACATTTTGAGAACTTCGCATAGAATTGATACTCTCTGAGCTTGTCGAGCACCAATCGCAAATGTTTGGCATGATCCTTCTTATTCTTGGAGAAGACCAAGATATCATCGAGATACACCAGGACGAATTCATTGGTATAGGGGTTGAAGATGAAATTCATCATCCGAGAGAATGTTGGAGGAGCATTGACAAGGCCGAAAGACATGACAGTATATTCATAAGAACCAAAGCTTTTTCTGAATGCTGTCTTGGGAATATCCTATTCACGAATGTGAATCTGATGATAACCCATACGAAGGTCAAGCTTGGAGAATACTTTGGCACCTTTGAGTTGCTCGAATAGCTCATTGATGTTGGGAAGTGGATACTTGTTCTTGATTGTCTTCTTGTTCAATGGACGGTAGTCGACACAAAGTCGGTCCGTGCCATCCTTCTTCTGGAAAAAAAGAACACCACAACCCCACGGAGATTAACTTGGTCTGATCAAACCCAGACGCTCTTGTTCATCGAGCTATTTCTTCAATTCCTTCAGCTCCTTGGGTCCAAGCTTGTATGGACGCTTGCAAACGGGTTCAGTGCCAGGCTCAAGATCGATAACGAACTCAACTGGCCGGTGAGGAGGCATACCCGGAAGCTCTTCTGGAAAGACATCTTGGTACTCACAAACGACTGGAATTTGAGAGATGGCATTCAACTCGCCCTTCTCATTGAGAGAAAACAACCGAATAGTTTCATCATGAGCGGCATAAATAATAACATCCTCGGAAGAGTGTGTCAATTGAATTTCCCTGGCAGCACAATCAAGTTGAGCCTTGTGCTTAGAAAGCCAGTCCATCCCGAGAATTAGATCAATATCCGAGTCACCAAGAACAACTGGAGAAGACAAAAATTTATAGTTTCCCATCTTGATGGAAACATCCGGAACTATCGAATTGGCTCTCATTGACTTCCCCGAAGAAACAACACCCAATGGTTTATCCAGATAAGACCAAGTAAAGTCATTCTTTGTGAAGAACGATCTTGACATGAAACAAAGCGATGCACCAGTATCAAAAAGAACTTTTGCAGGAATATCATTAACTGAGAGATTACCCATTATCACATCAGTAGACTCCTCTGCTTGAGCTGCATTCATCATGTTCACCTTTGCAGACTTGGGATTATGCTTGACCACTGCATTGCTGGAAGATCTGACAGGAGGAGGAGGCGGAAGGCGCCTTTGGTTGAAGCATTTGTTAGCATAGTGACCTTTCTGCTGACACTTGTTGCAAGTCACCTCTGAGAGTGGGCGATGATAAGGAGCATTGGACTTTGGAGCTTGATTCTGAGACTTGTTCTGATAACCAGGGTTGGAAGAGTGGGAAGATCCATGGCCACCTTTGTTCTTCTGCTGGTAAGGCTGACGAAACAGAGGAGGAGGAGGCAACCAGAACTTCTGTTGCTTAGCAGCCACAAGTGAGGAAGAAGAAGACTGAACTGCGTCCCTGACTCTCTTCTTAGAAGCCTCACACTTGAGCTGAGCAGCCTCTTGCTTCAGTGCCATGTTATAGAATTGATCAAACTGAGTAGGCTCAACAAGAACAAGAGCTAACTGCAGATCCTCTCTAAGGCCACCTCTGAAGTGATAGATCATGCTCTTTTCATCAGGAACGTCTTGTTTAGCGAAGCGAGCAAGTTTCTGAAACTGGATGTTGAATTGATACACAGACATGTTGCCTTGCTTGAGATTGCGGAACTCTTCACGCTTGCTCTCAACAACACTTTGTGGAATGTGGTGAGCTTTGAAGTCCCGACAGAAGTCAGTCCAAGTGATCACACGACCTCCTCTGGAATCTTTGTATTGTTGATACCAATCAGCAGCTTGGTCCTTGAGCTGAAAAGAAGCAAACTTGACATAGTCCTCAGGCCTGACATTGCTACATTCAAAATGCTTGTTGATGTCCACGAGCCAATCATCGGCATCCGTGGCCTCGGCACAGTAGCTGAAAGACTTGGGCTGATTTGCGAGAAACTGGTTGAGGGTAGCAAAGTGAGGCTGATTGTTGCCTTGACTTTGATTTCCTTGATTAACTTGCCCTTGGGTGCGTTCTTGCAAGAGTTGCAGAATCATCTGAGCATTGGCGTTGGTGGCTGCCATCATAGCTTGCCATGCCTCCGGAGGCGGAGGTGGTGGCGGAGGGTTCGCCTGACTCCCTTCATTGCGTTCCGGATTCTGACGCGTTGGCGGAGCCATCCTGAAGAGGGTGACATCCGTTAGCATCTTGATAGACAAATAGACAAGTAGAATCAACGGATAGAAATTGCAACATATAGTCTTCACAATAAACATTCGAACGAGGATGAACGAATGAATTCCATAGTAAATCATCACACTTCCATTAGTTGAGAAGCCACTTAGAAAAAAGGTATGGAATCAACATTTGACTTCGAAGCAACTCGAATACCACAATTCAAAACAAAACAAAGTATTGGCTTGCAGAATAAGCCGGAGCAAACATACGATAGAGATTTTGTCCGAAGTTTACGTGGTGGGCCCCACACGGGCTCAATCGTACAACACCATCATGTACAAGGCAGTGCACATGACATACGAAGCGTCCCCGAGTCGGCATAGCCAAGGACTCTTTAAGACACTACGAGACCACTGTAAAACCAACCGTGGAAAGGCGGACCACTAGACGTCGAACCCCAATCTCATATCATGCGTCTGTCGGAATGATATCTTAGGAGCTACTTGAATTCCCACTTATAAATTCCCGAAACTTTCTGGTTATGCAATCTGGTGTTGGGGATACAGGGGACACAAAATATATCACCCAAACTAGCAATCCCTAGATCCAGCTGTATCCATCCGTCAACACATAACCAAGAAACCTTCGGAAATCGTGTACCTCAACCTTCGAAAAGCATCCATTATACGAGTTATGGCAATACTCCCGAACCCCCGCCCCAGTACTGGGTGGCGTCGAGGTGATCTCACCAACAACTGCATAAAAGAGATTTCGATGTCGGCGAAACTCAGGTATTCCAGAACTGCAACAATAAAATTGTGACGACATCACCTCGGAGCTCAACTCCCCGGGACACTGCCACAACCCCTAAATGTCAGGAGGAACCAAGAACAATGTTCTCGTCACAAAACCATCGGAACGATTCTAAGATACCCGCGTGATCCTAATTTTTTTAGTGAAATTTGAGGAGAGAAGAGTCAAAACTTCTACGTCAGGAGACCTCACCAGAGCGACGAAGGGACTGAGGAGTAAAAAGAATCCTACTCTACGATATATATAATCCTAAGACTCAAAACATTTTTGTTCTAGACTCAACAACGCCAGCGATTCGATCAAGCAGGGGGCTCCTAAGTCGGGGATGGCTCTGATTACGAACTTGTAACGCCCACGATGCGGCTATATCTCCCACGTGTCGAGGCACGACTTAGAGGCATAACCGCATTGTGGTTTTGTCGCAAGAAGGGTCATCTTCACACAATCCCATGTAATGAACAAGAATGGGATAACAAGAGTTGGCTTACAATCGCCACTTCACACAATACATAAATATAATTCATACATTATCCAAAATACACACATATAGACCGGCTACGGTCAAAAACCAAATGAAAATAAGATAACCCCAAATGCTAGATCCCCGATCGTCCCAACTGGGCTCCACTACTGATCATCAGGAAAAGACACATAGTAACGGCCACGTTCCTCATCGAACTCCCACTTGAGGTCGATTGTGTCATCTGCACTGGCATCGTCGGCACCTGCAACTGTTTTGGTAGAATCTGTGAGTCACGAGGACTCAGCAATCTCACACCCGCGAGATCAAGACTATTTAAGCTTATAGGAAAGGATGGTGAAATGAGGTGGAGCTGCAGCAGGCACTAAGCATATATGGTGGCTAGCATACGCAAAAGAGAGCGAGAAGAGAAGCAACGGAACGGTCGTCAACTAGCAATGATCAAGAAGTGATCCTGAAACTACTTACGTCCATGAATAACTCAAACCGTGTTCACTTCCCGGACTCCGCCGAGAAGAGACCATCACGGCTACACACACAGTTGATGTATTTTAATTGGGTCAAGTGACAAGTTCTCTACAACCGGCCATTAACAAATTCCCATCTGCCTCATAACCACGGGCACGGCTTTCGAAAGATAATACCCTGCAGGGGTGTCCCAACTTAGCCCATCATAAGCTCTCACGGTCAACGAAGGATAAACCTTCTCCCGGAAAGACCCGATCAGTCTCGGAATCCCGGTTTACAAGACATTTCGACAATGGTAAAACAAGACCAGCAAAGCCACCCGAATGTGCCGACAAATCCCGATAGGAGCTGCACATATCTCGTTCTCAGGGCACACCGGATAAGCGAAGCGTACAGGTACCAACATAACCCAAGTTGCCAAGGGACGGTCCCGCACGGTGCTCTAGTTTGGACCAGCACTCAGAGGAACACTGGCCCGGGGGTTAAAATAAAGATGACCCTCAGGCTCGCGAAAACCCGGGTGTCGTGGAATTGTCACGGCAGATGTCCTCGTACAAGGACTTAGTCGTGGAGCCATCGCCGCTAGGAAGCTTAAAGGGGTTAAACAGGACAAAGGACATGGGGATTATACTGGTTCGGCCCCTTACGTTGAAGGTAAAAGCCTACGTCCAGTTGAGGTGGTATTACTTAGGGTTTCGATGACCAGGAGCTAAACCGCTCTGCCTGGCTATCGATCTGATCTTACTTGTCCTGAACCGCCGCCGGGTCGTCCCTTTATATAGAGATACTAACGCCCAGCGGCTCTCAGAGTCCCGGCCGGCTTATAACAGTGTCCGGCTCGGACTCTCTAACTATTCTTGCCTTACACTACAAGTCATGCCATAACGGCGGTTTATCACTACGGGCCTTAAGCCGCCTCCGGGCCTTAAGCCCATCACTTGAACCGCCATCCTCAAGCTTGATACTGGGCTTCACGTGATGGTCATTTATGACGTAACCCGGCCCCTCCTGGGTGGGTGACTCTAGTAGTTATATCCTCAACATTAGGCCCCAGATTGATTTGAACCTGTTCATGTCAATCTTCGATACTTTTAAGAAAAAATCTTCCGACTTCTGTTTGTGCGAAGGTTATAACCCGCCGTGAGGTCATCTTCTGGACTCTTGGTAACCCGCCATGACGTCATCTTCCATTAAATTCATTTTTTATTCCATCATATCCCAACGGATCTTATCTTAATGACCATCCCGAAGATCGAGGCGTTTCTGCGGCTGGATAATCATGTCTTCAGCCTCCTCGTTTCTCGCGCCCAGTTAACAGTCCGTCCCTTATAAATAGGCCCGGCCCATAAGCCCTCATCACTCTTCTCGATCCATCGTCTTCCTCCTTTGACGCCCCAGAGCCCGAGCTCCGCCGCCGCCGCCGCCGCGCACCTTCCTCAACCTCGGCCGCCGCATCACCCTGAGCCGGTCCAGAGAAACGGCGGCGACCTCCGCTACTCATCGGCACCACTAAGTCTTTGCTACCCCGTATAGTAGATTCGCATTAGGGTTTGCAAGTTCTTCGGTGTTCTTGTGGTTCCTCGCGATTTCTTCGCAGTTCTTCCACAACGGCTCCCTTTGATCCAAAAGTAAGGCACAACTCCGGCGGTAGTTGTTTCACGCCCATTTTCAACATCAGCAGACCCCTTTTGCTTGCAAAAAGACCTCATTTAGAGCTCTCGAACTTCTCTGTACCAGTTTTTAGGTCTAGAAATTTTTCCTTTCTGGACGATCGTTCGATCCAAAATAATCTCTGCAATCTGTGAAACTTGTTTGTGCAACACTTAGGCAAAAATTGCATCTGCTGGCCATGGCGGCTCGTATAGCCGGCTTAAAAGAGGCCATGCTTTGTAGAATTTCCGGATCATTCATAATAGAGTTAAACAACTTAATTGCTCACAATGTCCATGGGGGCTTAAATAACCCGACACAATTAACCGTATATCATTAGGCCCTTTCATAAGCCGCCATCTTAAATACTGAACTGAAATTTTTCTCCGGCTTAAATTTGAACCGGAGATTTTACTTTATCATAGGCTTCCATCCTTCACAATGCCGCCCAAGGCTCCCAAGGCGCCCATCACATGCAACTGGGTGAGATCTAACGTTACTGATAACACCTTAGATGACTTCGTGAAAACGGGTTACCTGCCTAAGAAGGAGGTCATGTCCTATCGTGCTCCTGACCCGTCCGAAGAAAGACCTCAACCAAAAGACGGAGAGGTTGTTATATTTGCTGATCACATGAGCCGGGGTTTTGCACCTCCTGGCTCAAAATTCTTCAGAGATGTTCTGCACTTTTTCGATCTGCGACCTCAAGACATTGGACCCAATTCCGTGTCAAACATTTGCAACTTCCAAGTGTTCTGTGAGGTGTACCTTGGAGAAGAGCCCAGTTTGCTACTCTTTAGGGAGTTATTTTATCTGAACCGCCAGAATGAATGTGCCAACGGCCCTAGCTTGGAACTTGGTGGAATCTCAATCCAACGACGGAGAGATTGTCTCTTCCCTTATGCTGAGCCGCCAAGCCACCCGAAGGACTGGAACCAGACATGGTTCTACTGCCAAGATACTTCTCCGGCTGATGAGAACCCTTTGCCCGGCTTTCGCGCCCTGCGTCTGGAGTCAAATCATCCCCTGCCAGACAAATTATCTCAAGCTGAACGTCAACCACTTATTCCCACCATCAACAGAATCAAAGCTCTTCTGGGAAACGGCCTAAACGGCATTGATCTGGTCCGGGTCTGGATTGCTTGGCGGGTGATTCCTTTAAGCCGCCGCCCCAGCTTGATGTGTGAGTACACAGGCCGGAAATATGATCCTCTACGGCACAGCCCGGAGGACTTACCTGAAGACGTTATTGATGACACAACCAAGTCGCTTCTGAACGAGAGACTGGCAGATTGCGGGAGAGTGGGCTTAAGCCCTTTCTGCAAGACTAACCCGGCTCCTGCAGTAAATCATTGACCTGAGTGCCTTTCCTTTCATTTTAATAATTTTGTCTTAGCTCACTAATCTTTGTTGTACTTTACAGGCTAATGATAAATTCTGGAAGGTCAGATATGACCATGAAGATGCTAAGAAAGCCAGGAAGGTTAAAAAGGCCGCCAGGAGAGTCGCTCCCCGCAAGAAGGGGAGTAAGCCTAGCGCCTCGGACCTGCTTCACCTGGAAGACACCTCCGAGTCAGAGGTAGCCCTTAATTCTTTAGGCTCCTTTTTTAACCATCTTATTGACACTGATCATCAGCAGGAGGATACCGGAGCGAGTAACCCGGTGATTGAAGTGGTAACTATACTTTCCTCCGACTCGGAGCCCTTGCCAAGACTAAAAATCCGAAGAGTAACCCGGAAAGTAAGATTTTCACATCCTTTAGCTTATCAAGATCCTCAATTTCTTTTGAAGCGACAGATGCATGAGAGTCGGAGGCAAACCCGGACCAGCAAGGATGCAGACCTCTCCTCCGGCTTACCCGAAGCATCAAGGAAGCGCCGGACCGAGGTTATCTCTGACTTATATCCATTTCATCCTTTGGCGGGCGTCACTCGTCAACCACTCAATTCTTCTGATTCAAACTATCAGGGAACTTCACCTTCCTCCGGCGACTCAATGCAGTCTAGCTTGCCGGCCTTCAAGACCGCCCCCGGGTAATAACGATCAGCTTACTTTGTGCTTATCTTACTCATGTTTTTGCACTAACTCATTGACTTTCAGTGTACAAGTAAAGCCCAACAAGAGGGCGAAGAAAAATAAGCCGGCCGAAGAGTCGGTCCTAACTGAACCGGAGGCTTCTGCTCATGAGCCGCCGTCTGCCTCAGCTCCTGAAACCACCGCTCCATCTGAAGAACAAGTCATGGAGGGTTCTGATAACCCAGAGATCCCCAGGCCGGCTCAACCGGCCGATGACCCGGACGTTGTAATCACCCGGACAGAGTTTGTCGAGCCGGGGAGACCCACTGTGCTAGCCAGATGCTCTGCCAAGGAAGAATTGCTGGAGCGCCGCAGGGCCAGGCTGGATATCACTGACTATGCTAATTTGAGCATTGGAGATATTGTCTCCGGCTATGTTAATCAAGTGCACAACAGCCGGGACCTGGAAATTGACACGGTGAAGCAAATCTAGCAAAAATCTGAGGTATGACTCTCTTGCTTATTCCATATTTATCCTTACCATGTCAGCCCCCAAGTCTATGACTTATGATAAAATATGTTGTAGACTTAATACCGGCTTAATAACTACTGCAAGAAAACCGGCTTACCTGGTACCACTCAAGGGCCGGCTTAAACAGCATAGGTCACCCGGTTCTTTCCTTACTTTAACCAAGTAGTTGAGCGACTTGACACATTAGCCCCCAAGTGCCAAGTACCTTTGCCTGCAAAGTGCTTGGGACTTATTTTCATGAACCGGCACTGTAAATAGAGCTTCTCAGCATACATTAGCCCCCAAGTGCCAAGTGTCTTTGCTTGCAAAGTGCTTGGGACTTTAATGTTGCATGATAATCACTCAAACTGTAACCCGGAATTTGTACAGGCTGCCTGCAAGAAATTTGAATCGGAAATCTCTGATCTGAAGAACCGCCTGAAGACTCAGGAAAATGAGACCCAAAAGGCCAATTCCAAATTTGAATTCAGTGTCTCTGCACACTGAAGAGAAAATTTGAAGCAGAAAGAAAACCCTGGGCGGATGAGAAGATTGCCTTGCTCAGTCGGGCCGAACAAGCGGAGGCTGCTCTGACTGAAAGAACCGCCGAACTCTCCGGCTTAAAACGCCATGTATCTCAGATGGTCTCCACAATCTTCGGTAAGTTACTCTATAAGTGTCTAACAAGTTTACATTATTCATGTCTCATAAGTCCCACCATTGCCATCAGCTCACCTGACTTTGTTATGCAGGTCCCAGAAGTTCCAATCTCAATCAGAACGTGCTGACCAAGCTGAAGGCGGTTTACACCTTGGTGGAGCAACTCTACACCGGGTCACAGCGTGCTTTAGCCGTTGTGGCTCTGTCAAATGAGGTTCCCACCCACCTGGCAGATGTACTCAGGCGGCTTGCCGTACTTCCTCAATGCTTCCAAGAGTTGAGACGAGCTTCTGCAAGAGCCGAAGCTATAGCCGCTCTGAGCCGGGCCAAGGCGTTTCTACCGGAGCTAGACCCGGCCGACATCGCTCTTGGATACCCCAGATTGAAGGAAGACGGCACCCCCTTTGATCAGAAAGACTTCGCCGCCTGCGTGAAGAGCGTGCACCCGGTGGCCACCTTGATTGGGAATGACACAGACCTCACCAAGTACCAGCCAGGCTATGACGCGGAGAATCAGAGGATCCCAACTCCACGCTATGAAGCAGTCAGCCTGATCCCGCCGACTCGTAAGCATACCTTTGCCCCTGAAGTTGACCCGGCCGGGTTAATTGATGATGAGGCTCAATTTGAAGCCTTGAGTGGCATTGACTGGAAATCATCAACCTTCCAGGTTATGGACACAGCCGGAGGAGCGGAGAGGGATGAGCCGGAAGCTTCAACCCAACAAGCACTTTAAATTCTTAGACGGCTCATGGTTACGCCTTAAAAACAATGCCTCTCCTTTTGGACTCGGGGAGTCTTGTAATAGAGTAGGACAAATACTTAATTCTGTCGTGCCCTCATGCACGTGTGCAGCGCTTAACTCGGTTGAAGCTGCTCTTTTATATTCCTCCGGGTTATGTTTGATCATTTGCTTTCCTTAAGCTTAAAGAGCTGTCTTTAATTTTCCTGCATAGAAAACAAATCACAAGTCTCTAGGCGGCTTACCACATGGAGAGACATATATTTTACATATAACTCGGAATATAAACCAAGGTCATAAAACACCGGCTCTCAATTATATCTTCGAGATAACCATAATAGCATACCTGCAAGCCTTCAAGTACACTTCCGGTTTAAGTAACCCAAATAATGAGGTTGAGAACGCAACTCCGGTTCACCAGCACCTATAATGCTTATTGTGTGCCATCAACATTATTAATCAAAGTTAAGCCGGTGGAATAAGAACCACCCTTGCACACTTTTGATATGGTCAAAAGAACTTGTTGCAAACCAAAAGATCAAAAACTTAGGGGCTTCTGATTCGAATACGACCAGAGAACCGTCCCAAAGGGGTTAAGCTAAGATTCGAATGCGATCATATAGCCCCCAGTGGCTTTGGCGTTGCCGATCAAGAGGGTACCGACAACTATGTTCTCTTTGGTTCGAATACGACCTATGTTTGAACAGGAAGCCCCCAAATGACCTTGAGAGTTGTTTAACGACGCTGATTCGAATACGATCCACGTCGGTTCCCAAAGGGGGTTGAACTATGATTCAAATATGATCAAGAAAAACTCCCCAATGAGCTCGGCAATTTGCCAATCAAGTGGGTATCGACAGCTATGTTCTCTTTGGTTCGAATACGACCTATGTTTGAACAGGAAGCCCCCAAGTGATCATATTGTTAACGGCTAGATTCGAATACGATCATAAGCCGGATCAACCTCCAAGTGACCATGTAAAGTTGTAATGGAAATAACAATAATACATTTACCTTTGGAGGAAAAAAAGGACAGAGGTCCTGCTTTATTATTTATCACAATATATACATGGCTATAGAAATATGTACATTATGAGAGCCGGTGGCTCAAGTGTAATAAGGCCGAAGCTGAGCTATGTTCCACGGCCGGCGGGTCTCTTCCTCCGACTTACGTGAATCTTTGTGCTCCTGAACATCGATAAGGTAGTATGACCCATTGTGCAAATTCTTGCTGACCACAAAGGGCCCTTCCCAAGGCGGGGATAACTTGTGTGCGTCTGTTTGATCCTGGATGAGCCGGAGCACCAGATCACCTTCCTGAAAGACCCTGGACTTAACCCGGCGGCTGTGATAGCGACGTAGGTCCTGTTGGTAAATCGCCGAGCGTGCTGCTGCTACATCACGCTGTTCGTCCAACAAGTCCAGAGCATCTTGACGCGCCTGCTCATTATCCGCCTCAACATAAGCCGCCACTCGAGGCGAGTCAGGACGGATGTCGCTAGGGAGGACCGCCTCCGCTCCATAAACCATGAAGAAAGGCGTGTAACCCGTAGACCTGTTAGGAGTAGTATTGATGCTCCATAACACGGAGGGTAACTCCTCCACCCAACAACCCGGCGTCCGTTGCAAAGGGACCAGAAGCCGGGGCCTGATGCCCTTCAAGATTTCCTGATTGGCTCTCTCAGCTTGACCATTGGATTGAGGGTGAGCCACTGATGAAACATCAAGCCGAATATGCTCTCGTTGACAAAACTCCTCCATGGCGCCTTTAGACAGATTGGTACCATTGTCAGTTATAATGTTGTGTGGAAAACCAAAGCGAAATATCACCTTTTTCATGAACTGAACCACCGTGGCTGCATCACACTTACTAACGGGCTCTGCCTCAACCCACTTTGTGAACTTGTCAACCGCCACCAAGAGGTGGGTCTTCTTATCCTTGGACCGTTTGGAAGGCCCAACCATATCAAGCCCCCAGACTGCAAATGGCCAAGTGATTGGAATCATCCTCAACACTTGAGCCGGCACATGAGCACGTCTTGAAAACTTCTGACAACCATCACATTTACTGACCAAGTCCTCTGCATCAGCATGAGCCGTCAGCCAATAGAACCCATGACGAAAGGCCTTGGCCACAAGGGATTTTGAGCCGGCATGATGGCCACAATCCCCCTCGTGAATCTCACGTAAAATTTCTTGACCTTCCTCAGAGGAAACACAACGCTGAAAAGCTCCAGTGACACTGCGATGATGCAACTCACCATTGATAATTACCATTGACTTAGACCGCCGGGTTATTTGTCTGGCCAAAGTTTCATCCTCAGGCAACCCCCCCCGGGTCATGTAAGCCAAGTATGGCACTGTCCAATATGGGATAGCGTGGAGAGCCGCTACCAACTGTGCTTCCGGGTCAGGAACAGCCAAGTCTTCCTCTGTAGGCAACTTGACAGAAGGATTATGCAGAATATCCAAGAAAGTATTAGGCGGCATCGGCTTTCGCTGAGAGCCTAACCGACTTAATGCATCAGCCGCCTTGTTCTTCCTGCGATCGATGTGCTCTACTTGGTAACCCTGAAAATGTCCAGCAATGGCATCAACTTCACGGCGATAAGCCGCCATGAGGGGGTCCTTGGAATCCCATTTGCCTGATACTTGTTGGGCCACCAAATCTGAGTCACCAAAGCATCTTACCCGGCTTAAGCTCATCTCCTTAGCCATCCGAAGACCATGGAGCAATGCCTCGTACTCAGTCGCATTGTTAGTACAGGGAAACATCAACCGTAGTACATAACAAAACTTGTCACCTCAAGGGGAAGCTAACACAACTCCAGCCCCCGAGCCCTCCAATTGCCTGGACCCGTCAAAGTGAATAGTCCAGTATGTATTATCCGGTTTCTCTTCAGGCACCTGCTGCTCTGTCCAATCGTTGATGAAATCCACCAATGCTTGAGATTTGATAGCAGTGCGTGGCACGTATTTTAGACCATGAGGCCCAAGTTCTATAGCCCAGTTAGCAACCCTTCCTGTGGCTTCTCTGTTTTGGATGATATCTCCTAGGGGGTAGAACTGACCACAGTGATAGGGTGGCCCTGGAAATAATGCTTAAGTTTCCGGCTTGCCATGAACACACCATAAACAAGCTTCTGCCAATGTGGATACCGTTGTTTGGACTCAATGAGTACTTCGCTGACGTAGTAAACCGGCCGCTGAACCGGATGTTCCTTACCCGCTTCCTAATGCTCCACCACCACAGCCACACTGACGGCTCGCGTGTTAGCGGCTACATACAACAATAAAGGCTCCTTGTCGACAGGAGCAGCAAGGACTGGCAGCTCAGCTAGCTGTCGTTTCAAATCCTCAAAAGCAGCTTAGCAGCATCATTCCAGACAAAGTTATCTGTTTTCTTCATCAGCTGATACAGTGGCATGGCCTTTTCACCCAACCGGCTTATAAACCGGCTCAACGCAGCAATGCGACCCGCCAGACGCTGGACGTCTTTTATGCACGCCGGCTTAGCCAGAGAGGTGATTGCCTTGATCTTCTCCGGGTTAGCCTCAATGCCTCTATGAGAAACTAGAAAACCCAAGAGCTTGCCTGCAGGAACACCAAAGACACATTTAGCCGGGTTAAGCATCATCTTGTAGACCCGGAGATTATCAAAGGTCTCTCTAAGATCATCTATCAAGGTCTCCTTCTCTCTGGATTTAACCACGATATCATCCACATAGGCATGAACGTTGCGCCCAATCTGATTATGAAGACAATTCTGCACGCAGCGCTGGTAAGTCGCCTGTGCACTCTTGAGCCCAAAAGGCATAGACACATAACAGAAGGCCCCAAAAGGAGTAATGAACGCCGTCTTCTCTTGGTCCTTAACAGCCATTTTAATCTGATGGTAACCAGAGTATGCATCCAAAAAACTCAAAGGCTCACAACCTGCCGTAGCATCAATAATTTGATCAATACGGGGGAGAGCGAAAGGATCAGTCGGACAAGCCTTGTTTAAATCCGTATAATCCACGCACATACGCGAGGTGCCGTTCTTCTTGAGCACAAGCACCGGGTTAGCTAACCACTCTGGATGAAAGACTTCAACGATAAACCCGGCTGCCAAGAGCTGGGCTACTTCCTCACCAATGGCTTTCCGTCTCTCCTCATTAAACCGCCGGAGGAATTGCCTGACCGGCTTAAATTTTGGATCAATGTTGAGAGTGTGCTCAGCGAGTTCTCTCGGTACACCCGGCATGTCAGAAGGTTTCCAAGCAAAGATGTCCCGGTTCTCACGGATGAACTCGATGAGCGCGCCTTCCTATTTCGGATCCAGATTGGCACTGATGCTGAACTGCTGAGATGAGTCACCTGGAACAAAATCAACAAGTTTAGTCTCATCGGCCGACTTAAATTTCATTACCGGCTCATGCTCCGTGGTTGGATTTTTCAAAGACGTCATATCTGCCAGGTCAACATTATCCTTGTAAAACTTCAACTCCTCTGTTGCACAAACAGATTCAGCGTAAGCAGCGTCACCTTCTTCACACTCCAAGGCTATCTTTCGGTTGCCATGAACCGTAATGGTCCCATTGTGACCCGGCATCTTGAGCTGCAGATACACGTAACACGGCCGTGCCATGAACTTGGCGTAAGCCGGCCGCCCAAATAAGGCATGGTACGGGCTTCTTATCTTAACCACCTCAAAGGTTAGTTTTTCCGCCCCGTAGTTGTACTCATCTCCAAAGGCTACTTCCAGCTCGATCTTACCGACGGGATATGCCGACTTGCCGGGCACCACCCCATGGAAAACAGTATTGGACTGGCTGAGGTTTTTATCAGTTAAACCCATACGACGGAAGGTCTCATAATAGAGGATGTTGATGTTGCTGCCTCCGTCCATGAGCACTTTAGTGAATTTATACCCCCCAACCTGAGGAGCCACCACCAAGGCCAGGTGACCCGGATTATCAACCCGGGGAGGATGATCTTCCCTACTCCACACAATAGGCTGCTCAGACCATCTTAAATATCGTGGAACCGCCGGCTCAACAGCATTCACAACCCTTTTATGGAGCTTCTGCTCTCGCTTGCACAGACTGGTAGTAAACACATGATACTGCCCGCCATTGAGCTGCTTGGGATTGGTCTGGTATCCCCCCTGCTGCTGCTGCTGATGACCCTGGCCGGACTGCTGATTAAAGCCCCCTTGAAAATTCTGAGAATTGGAATTTGAGCCGCCGCCCGGGCCATGAAAGCCGCCGGCGCCTGAGCTGCCGCCTGGCCCATTATTGCCATTAAAAGCATTGGAATTTTTTAAGGCCTTCATGATTGCGCAGTCTTTCCATAGATGAGTGGTCGGCTTCTCCCTAGAGCCATGCCTTGGACAAGGTTCATTCAACAACTGCTCAAGCGTCGGGCCTGACCCCCCGGCTCGGGGAGGTGGTCTTCCCTTGCGACGGTGGTTGCTGCCCTGCGCATTGGCGTTGGCCACAAACTCCATACTGCCATCAGCCTTACGTTTGTTACCTCCCTGGCTCACCGGGTTATGCTGAGGGCCCTTGCCATTGCCGTTCTTCTTTCCCTTCACTGTCCTTTCATCGTCCGACGCGGGTTCCTTGGTACTATCAGAGTCAGCGTACTTGACCAAAGCCGCCATCAGCGTACCCATATCATTGCAATCGCGCTTGAGCTGCCCGAGCTTCATCTTCAGGGGCGCAAAACAACAATTTTACTCCAACATTAAGACTGCAGAACCGGCATCCATCTTATCAGACGAATGTATTATCTCTTTGACCCGGCGAACCCAATGGGTTGTAGACTCGCCCTCTTGCTGCTTGCAGTTAGTCAAATCCACAATTGACATAGATTGCCTACATGTATCCTTGAAGTTTTGGATGAACCGGGCTTTTAGCTCTGCCCATGACCCGATAGAATTAGGCGGCAGTCCCTTCAACCAAGTGCGGGCAGTCCCATCCAACATCATGGTGAAGTATTTGGCCATTGCCGCTTCACTGACCTCTAGCAACTCCATAGCCATCTCGTAGCTCTCGATCCATGCCCCGGGCTGTAAATCAGCCGTGTAATTAGGTACCTTCCTAGGTCCTTTGAAATCCTTGGGCAGACGTTCATTACGAAGAGCCGGGACCAGACAGGGGACACCTCCGGTCCTCGTAGGTATACCCGCCTCGATAGAAGCCGTCGGATAAACCGGGAGGGGCTGATAAGCCGTCAAATGAGGCGCCTGCTCCGCCTCTTGTCGTGCTCTGTCTTGGTCTACCGCGTTAAAGGCTCCATTATGAACTGGGCCGTGGCCAGGAGGCAAGTCACGGCGTCGGACATTGCTTGAGCCGGTCGCTGAGACCATGTGTCTGCTGTAACTCGGGCTCCGGCCTGGACGAAGGGTTGAATGAATCCTATCCCGGCTATATGAATATGCCTCCTGTTGCGCCAGAGCCGTCTGAAGAAGTTCTCTGACCCGGCGGGTTTCGACCGTCGTGGGAGAGTCGCCCTCGATTGGGAGAGCCGCCAGTCGCGCCGCCGCAGTGACCATGTTTTCCAACGGGTTGGCATAATGACCAGGTGGTATCGGCACGTACTGAGGCGGGGTAGTGTTCACACGGGGAGGGCCCATCACTTGTGGCTGAATTGGCGCTCCAGCCCCGGGTGCCGTGATCTTTGGCGGGTTACTGGGCCCTGCACCAGGCGTGTTGAAGAGGTTTCGAGGATCGTAAACCGGAGGGAGTCGAGATTGAGCCTTTTGATGCCTCCTTCTCATGATCTCATTGGACGCATTCTGATCCATCGTGAGCCGGAAAGACTGCGCCTGAATCAGCTGAGTCTGGGCGTCGAGAGCCGCCCTCTCTGCAGCCATCCTGATCCCCTCCGCTGCCAGATCCTCCTTGGCTTTTGCTAGATCCAGTTTTAACTGTGCCACCTCCGCATCATGCTGAGCTTGATCCGCTGGGGCGACCGTAGCGGTTAACAGGGCCGTCATCTTGTCTGTGAGATCCATCAGCACTTGAGCCGGCGAGTGCACAGGGCCTCCTGCCCCAGCGGCGGAGTTTTGAATAGGTTGTGCGCCGGCCATGAAGATTCCAACCTGGCTCGGCGGCTCAAAGGGGTCCGGAATACTGTCGCCATCGGAACAACCCCTGAGCCTGCCATCTTGAAGTTGGTATAACGAGTCGGTCTCCTCTGTGGATGACTTGCCGTCAGAGCGAGCGGCCGTCTCATCGCCGGATCCAGATCCTTCAGAGAGTCCTCCATGGACGCATCCCACGAAAGCACGCTTCAAGGCAGGCAGAGTCCGGGCGGGTCTTGCACGCTGAGCCGTCTCGATGAGATCGGCGCACAGGTCCAGCTCAGGGCCCGGCTCACCAATCTTGCCAATGAAGACGTGGATTCCGCCGAAGGGGACCCGTTACCCGTACTCGACTGAGCCGGCGTCGGGGCCCCAGTTTGCATCGTCGATGTAGAGCTTGCCGCGACGACTCTTGGTCATCCGGCCCACAGCATATCCCTTGAGCCCTTCGAAGCTGCCCTTCAAGAACTCAAATCCACCGTGCGCTGGCCGCACGGTGGGCGCCAACTGTCGTGGAATTGTCACGGCAGATGTCCTCGTACAAGGACTTAGTCGTGGAGCCATCGCCGCTAGGAAGCTTAAAGGGGTTAAACGGGACAAAGGACACGGGGATTATACTGGTTCGGCCCCTTACGTTGAAGGTAAAAGCCTACATCCAGTTGAGGTGGTATTACTTAGGGTTTCGATGACCAGGAGCTAAACCGCTCTGCCTGGCTATCGATCTGATCTTACTTGTCCTGAACCGCCGTCGGGTCGTCCCTTTATATAGAGAGACTAACGCCCAGCGGATCTCAGAGTCCCGGCCGGCTTATAACAGTGTCCGGCTCGGACTCTCTAACTATTCTTGCCTTACACTACAAGTCATGCCATAACGGCGGTTTATCACTACGGGCCTTAAGCCACCTCCGGGCCTTAAGCCCATCACTTGAACCGCCATCCTCAAGCTTGATACTGGGCTTCACGTGATGGTCATTTATGACGTAACCCGGCCCCTCCTGGGCGGGTGACTCTAGTAGTTATATCCTCAACACCGGGGGAAAAGGCTTAGGTGGCAAATGGTAAAATCAAGGTTGGGCCTTGCTGGAGGAGTTTTATTCAAGGCGAACTATCAAGGGGGTCCCATAAATCACCCAACCGCGTAAGGAACGCAAACTCAAGGAACATAATACCGGTATGACGGAAACTAGGGCGGCAAGAGTGGAACAAAACACCAGGCATAAGGCCGAGCCTTCCACCCTTTACCAAATATATAGATGCATTAATTAAATAAGAGATATTGTAATATCCCAACATATCCATGTTCCAACATGGAACAAACTTCAACTTCACCTGCAACTAGCAACGCTATAAGAAGGGCTGAGCAAAAGCGGTAACTTAGCCAAACAACGGTTTGCTAGGAAATGATGGTTAGGGGCTGACATGGCAATATGGGAGGCATGATATAGCAACTGGTAGGTAGCGCAGCATGGCAAAATAGAGCGAACAACTAGCAAAGCAAAGATAGAAGTGATTTCGAGGGTATGGTCATCTTGCCTGCAAGGTTCTCAGAGTTGTCGAAAGCTTGATCCTCGTAAGCGTACTCAACAGGTTCCTCGTTCACGAACTCGTCTCCCGGCTCTACCCAAAACAAGAACACAAGCAACGGTACCACAATCAATCACGGGAAATGCACAAGCAACATGATGCAAAACATGTATGATATGCGAGATGTGGTATGCGATACATATGCGTGCTCCGGAAGAAAATGATGAATAAGGCAGTAACTTGGCAAACCAAGCATGCCACTGGAAAGATGAGATGATTTTGGTTGAAATCTATATAAAGATCACCGGAAACGGATGCACGGTTTGCAAATGGCAAGCAAAACAAGAATGACACGAATCTGTGATTAACAGCATGATAGCACTTAGAATACATCAAGAAACTATGCTACAGCACTCCAACATAGCAACAAAGCATATGTCAGTAATCTACAGGAGATGCTTGACAAAAGACGAACACTGAGCTACGGCTAGTTCACACCACAGCAGTTCAAACAAGCATGGCAAAAGTGCAAAAGATATCAGGTTCACAGACAGAGAAATTACTGGACATGGCAGAAACAGCATCAGGTAGCAATGTTCAGAGCATGAAATCAACATGCTACAGGAACTTAACATGGTAAAACAAGGCACGGCATGAATCTACTAAAAGCATATGACAAAAGACCCTTACTAACCATAAGCCAAAAAGGATCAGAAGATATGATGGCAACCATGTAAACATAGCAAGTTTCGTTAACAGGTTTCAGACTTGGCAGAAAACAGAGCATGGCAGAAACAATAATATGAAGGCATCTTTGTGAGCTTGATGCACTCACCACAAAGCAATGCATGACAAAACAAGCATACGTACAGCAAGATGGCATGTTTATTAAGCTATCCATGGCAAGAACAAACACATAGCATGAAAGGAACAACTACAACAAGCTTGGCAAAATTGAATATCATGTTAACGATCTGCCAGAAATATTTTATAGCAAAAGTAGAGCAAGATTGAGTCATGCTATAGCACTCTATAATTGCAAACAAGGGTATGAATGGATCAATCACAAAGATATCTCCAAAACTCCCTTAATGAACATCACCAAAATAAGCATGGATCTCTCTGTAGCATCAAGTTTAAATGGCAACAAAATAACAACAGTCACAGACAGTAAAATCAATGTCCCTGAAATCAGAAACATCACGAAGCCTAGTTTGCATGCTTGTGCTAGTCACCACAGTGATCACAAAAATACATGGCATACACCTCTGTAAATATGGCATGGCATACATCGAAACACATGTAGAGCTCATACTCATAAGATGCACAGATTAAATGCAACAGAAATAACAAATCCTCAAGTTCTGATAAGTAACAGCAGATAACAGTAACTAGGACTCTTGCACCAGAGATTTGGGCATCAATATGGACTCAAATGAACCTGACACAATGGAACAGAATGTAGAGCATCACGTAATGAACATTTCGATATATTACACGCGTGAAACGGAGGTATATGCAGAGAGTTATGATGCAATGAACAGAGGCATATAATGTAAAAATATAGGACTTGGAATATTTCGGGAGGGAGCAGAAAGTCAACCGCAACAGATCTGGATCGGGATCCCGCTCGGCTCGAGCTCGGGCTCGTCGCCGGAGTTGCTGCTCGGAGCTGGGGAAGGAGAGGAAGGAGGGACGGGACCGGAGGAGCTCGCCGTCGGGGTCGGGGAAGAGAGGGTGCGGGTGGCGCGGGTGCGCGCGCGGGCGC
>NC_057811.1:331037122-331256561 GCF_018294505.1 Triticum aestivum | reverse complement strand
ACGGGCCCCTGCGGGCCGGCGGCGATGTGGGCGCGGGACGCCACGTGGCGCGCCCTGGTAGGCTCGGGGCGGCGGCTAAAGCGTCCGGCACCGGGCGGACGTGTCCGGCGCGCGGAGGGAGAGGCTAGGGTTTTGGGGATCCGGAAATTTCGGGGAGTCTCACATATATATAGCTAGAGGGAGCTAAGAGACTCCAAATGGAGTGTGGTTTTCGCCCACACGATCGTGATCGAACGACCTAGAGCATGGAAGTGACTTAGAGGGGTTTTGGGCTGTTTAGAGAGGGGTTTTTCTGCAACACACAAACGGACTTTGCGGTTGCCCGGTTAACCGTTGGAGAACCAAACGACCTCCAAATGGAACGAAACTTGACCGGTGGTATACCAAGGCCACTTGACAAGCCTCGGTCCATTCCGAGAATGTTCAACACCCGCTCACGAAAAGAAACAAGAGGGGTGCGCCGGAGGAGGTGGGAGTGCCGGATTGCAAAACGGACAACGGGGAAAATGCTCGGATGCAAGAGACGAACACGTATGCAAATGCAATGCACATGATGACATGATATGAGATGCATGACATGAACAAAATGCAGAACAAAAAACAAAACCCGACCACGAAGGGAATATCATAACACATAACCGAAAATGGCAAGAGTTGGAGTTACAAATATGGAAAGTTACATCCGGGGTGTTACAGAGCAAAAAGAAAGAGGGAGGCGAACGGAAAAGAGAGGGCGAATAAAACGGCAAGGGTGAAGTGGGGGAGAGGAAAACGAGAGGCAAATGGCAAATAATGTAATGTGAGGGAGATGAGTTTGTGATGGGTACTTGGTATGTCTTGACTTGACTCTACTTGGCGTAGATCGCCCCGGCAACGGCGCCAGAAATCCTTCTTGCTACCTCTTGAGCACTGCGTTGGTTTTCCCTTGAAGAGGAAAGGGTGATGCAGTAAAGTAGCGTAAGTATTTCCCTCAGTTTTTGAGAACCAAGGTATCAATCCAGTAGGAGACCACGCACGAGTCCCTCGCACCTACACAAACAAACAAGAACCTCGCAACCAATGCGATAAAGGGGTTGTCAATCCCTCAACGGTCACTTACGAGAGTGAGATCTGATAGATATGATAAGATAATATTTTTGGTATTTTTATGATAAAGATGCAAAGTAAAATTAAAGGCAATAAAAATAGCTAAGTGTTGGAAGATTTATATGATGGAAAATAGACCCGGGGGCCATAGGTTTCACTAGTGGCTTCTCTCGAGAGCATAAGTATTACGGTGGATGAACAAATTACTGTTGAGCAATTGACAGAATTGAGCATAGTTATGAGAATATCTAGGTATGATCATGTATATAGGCATCACGTCCGAGACAAGTAGACCAACTCCTGCCTGCATCTACTACTATTACTCCACACATGGACCGCTATCCAGCATGCATCTAGAGTATTAAGTTCGAAAGAACATAGTAATGCTTTAAGTAAGATGACATGATGTAGAGGGATAAACTCATGCAATATGATATAAACCCCATCTTGTTATCCTCGATGGCAACAATACAATACGTGCCTTGCTGCCCCTACTGTCATTGGGAAAGGACACCGCAAGATTGAACCCAAAGCTAAGCACTTCTCCCATTGCAAGAAAGATCAATCTAGTAGGCCAAACCAAACTGATAATTCGAAGAGACTTGCAAAGATAACCAATCATACATAAAAGAATTCATAGAAGATTCAAATATTGTTCATAGATAAACTTGATCATAAACCCACAATTCATCGGTCTCAACAAACACATCGCAAAAGAAGATTACATTGAATAGATCTCCACGAGAATCATGGAGAACTTTGTATTGAGATCCAAAGAGAGAGAAGAAGCCATCTAGCTAATAACTATGGACCCGAAGGTCTGAGGTAAACTACTCACACATCATCGGAGAGGCTATGGTGTTGATGTAGAAGCCCTCCGTGATCAATGCCCCCTCCAGCAGGACGCCGGAAAAGGCCCCAAGATGGGATCTCACGGGTACAGAAGGTTGCGGCGGTGGAATTAGGTTTTCGAGGATGCTTCTGTTGGTTTGGGGGTACGTAGGTATATATAGGAGGAAGAAGTACGTCGGTGGAGCAACATGGGCCCCACGAGGGTGGAGGGCGCACCCAGGGGGGTAGGCGCGCCCGCCTACCTCGTGCCCTCCTGGTTGCTTTCTTGACATAGGGTCCAAGTCCTCTGGATCATGTTCGTTCTGAAAATCACGTTCCCGAAGGTTTCATTCCGTTTGGACTCCGTTTGATATTCTTTTTCCGCGAATCACTGAAATAGGCAAAAAACAGCAATTTGGGCTGGGCCTCCGGTTAATAGGTTAGTCCCAAAAATGATATAAAAGTGTATAATAAAGCCCGTTAAACATCCAAAACAGAATATAGTATAACATGAAGCAATAAAAAATTATAGATACGTTGGAGACGTATCAATGTTCACTGACAGAACTATTCTCCTCCATCTTGCAGCTATAGAACTTGTTGGAGACTTCATATCTCTCAACTCGGGCATTTGCTTGAAATATTAACTTCAACTCCTGGAACATCTCATATGCTCCATGACGTTGAAAATGTCTTTGAAGTCCTGATTCTAAGCCGTAAAGCATGGCAAACAGAACTATCGAGTAGTCATCAGCTTTAGCTTGCCAGACGTTCATAACGCCCGCAGTTTCTCCTGCAGAGGGCCTTGCACCTAGCCATGCTTCCAGGACGTAATTCTTCTGTGCAGCAATGAGGATAATCCTCAAGTTATGGACCCAGTCCGTGTAGTTGCTACCATCATCTTTCAACTTAGCTTTCTCTAGGAACGCATTAAAATTCAAGGGAACGGTAGCACGGGCCATTGATCCACAACACCATAGATATGCAAAAACTATCAGGTACTAAGTTCATGATAAATTAAAGTTCAATTAATCATATTACTTAAGAACTCACACTTAGATAGACATCCCTCTAATCATCTAAGTGATCACCTGATCCAAATCAACTAAACCTTGTCCGATCATCACGTGAGATGGAGTAGTTTTCAATGGTGAACATCACTATGTTGATCATATCTACTATATGATTCACGCTCGACCTTTCGGTCTTAGTGTTTCGAGGCCATATCTGCATATGCTAGGCTCGTCAAGGTTAACCCGAGTATTCTGCACGTGCAAAACTGGCTTGCACCCGTTGTATGTGAACGTAGAGCTTATCACACCCGATCATCACGTGGTGTCTCGGCACGACAAACTGTAGCAACGGTGCATACTCAGGGAGAACACTTATACCTTGAAATTTAGTGAGGGGTCATCTTATAATGCTACCGCCGTACTAAGCAAAATAAGATGCATAAGAGATAAACATCACATGCAATCAAAATATGTGACATGATATGGCCATCATCATCTTGTGCCTTTGATCTCCATCTCCAAAGCACCGTCATGATCTCCATCGTCACTGGCTTGACACCTTGATCTCCATCGTAGCATCGTTGTCGTCTCACCAACTATTGCTTCTACGACTATCGCTACCACTTAGTGATAAAGTAAAGGAATTACATGGCGATTGCATTTCATACAATAAAGCGACAACCATAAGGCTACTGCCAGTTGCCGATAACTTTTACAAAACATGATCATCTCATACAATAACTTATATCGCATCATGTCTTGACCATATCATATCACAACACGCCCTGCAAAAACAAGTTAGACGTCCTCTACTTTGTTGTTGCAAGTTTTACGTGGCTGCTACGAGCTTCTAGCAAGAACCGTTCTTACCTACACCTCAAAACCACAATGATTTATCGTCAAGTGTGATGTTTTAACCTTCAACAAGGACCGGTCATAGTCAAAATCAATTCAACTAAATTTGGAAAAACAGACACCCGCCAGCCACCTGTGTGCAAAGCACGTCAGTAGAACCGGTCTCATGAACGTGGTCATGTAATGTTGGTCCGGGCCGCTTCATCCGCCGAATCAAAGTAAGACGTTGGTGGTAAGTAGTATGACTATTATCCCCCACCACTCTTTATGTTCTACTCGTGCATATCATCTAGGCATAGAGCTGGCTCTGATAGCACTGTTGGGGAACGTAGCATGCAATTTCAAAAAAAATCCTATGATCACGCAAGATCTATCTAGGAGATGCATAGAAACTAGATGGGGAGATTATGTCCATGTACCCTCGTAGACCAAAAGAGGAAGCGTTAGATTAACACGGTTGATGTAGTCGAATGTCTTGATGATCCAACTGATCCAAGTATCGAATGTATGGCACCTCCGTATTCTGCACACGTTCAGCTCGATGACATCCCTCGAACTCTTGATCCAGCAAAGGGTGGAGGGAGAGTTCCGTCAGCACGACGGCGTGGTGACGGTGATGGTGATGTGATCCATGCAGGGCTTCGCCTAAGCACTACGACTCTATGACCGGAGGAGTAAACAGTGGAGGGGGCACCGCACACGGCTAAGAGAACAATTGATGTGCCTTTGGGGTGCCCCCGCCCCCTTATATAAAGGAGGGGAGGAGGAGGCTGGCGGCCAGGAGGGGCGTGCCATGGGGGGAGTCCTACTAGGACTCCTAGTCCTAGTAGGATTCACCCCCCCCCCCTTTTCCTTTCTCCACCGGAGGGAAAAGGAATGAGAGGGAGAGGGAAAGGGGGGCGGCGCCCCCTACCCTAGTCCAATTCGGACTGCCATGGGGGGGCACGGCCACCCCTTGCGGCCCTCCTCTCTCTCCACTAAGGCCCACTAAGGCCCAATATTTCCCCCGGGGGGTTCCGGTAACCCCTCGGTACTCCGGTAAAATACCCGAATCACTTGGAACCATTCCGATGTCCGAATATAACCTTCCAATATATGAATATTTACCTCTTGATCATTTCAAGACTCCTCGTCATGTCCGTGATCTCATCTGGGACTCCAAACAAACTTCGGTCACCAAAACACACAACTCATAATACAAATCGTCATCGAACGTTAAGCGTGCGGACCCTACGGGTTCAAGAACTATGTAGACATGACCGCAACACATCTCCGGTCAATAACCAATAGCGGAACCTGGATGCTCATATTGGTTCCTACATGTTCTACGAAGACCTTTATCGGTCAAACCGCATAACAACATACGTCATTCCCTTTGTCATCGGTATGTTACTTGCTCGAGATTCAATCATCGGTATCATCATACCTAGTTCAATATCGTTACCAGCATGTCTCTTTACTTGTTTCGTAATGCATCATCCCGTAACTAACTCATTAGTCACATTGCTTGCAAGGCTTAACATGATGTGCATTACCGAGAGGGCCCAGATACCTCTCCAATACTCGGAGTGACAAATCCTAATCTCGATCTATGCCAACCCAACAAACACCTTCGGAGACACCTTTAGAGCATCTTTATAATCACCTAGTTATGTTGTGACGTTTGATAGCACACAAGGTGTTCCTCCGGTATTCGGGAGTTGCATAATCTCATAGTTAGAGGAATATGTATAAGTCATGAAGACATCAATAGCAACAAACTTAACGATCATTATGCTAGGCTAACGGAGGGGTCTTGTCCATCACATCATTCTCTAATGATGTGATCCCGTTCATCAAATGACAACACATGTCTATGGTCAGGAAACCTAACCATATTTGATTAACGAGTTAGTCAAGTAGAGGCATACTAGGGACACTCTATTTGTCTATGTATTCACACATGTACTAAGTTTCCAGTTAATACAATTCTAGCATGAATAATAAACATTTATCATGATATAAGGAAATATAATAACAACTTTATTATTGCCTCTAGGGCATATTTCCTTCAGTTTTGTCTTCCTATGCTAGTTGATTCTTGCTCCGGAAAAAAAATTGCTTACAAAATCCCTATGCATAGGAACTGGGTCAGGCCTAAATGTGCTTGCCATATTATTCATGATGCTCTCTTACATGTTTCAATTAATATTTTTATGTCAGCTTCATTAAAATCATCACGCCTAGCTACAAATGCATTAAAGAAAAGCGCTTGTCGGGAGAGAACCCAATATTCACCCCTACTGTTTTTGTGTCTCAACATGATTAATCTACTGTAGTAATCATGTGTTGTATATTTTCTTTCAATAATGTGCCAAGTAAATCCTTTGGGATTGTGTGGATACTAGTGGAATTGATTCTGTGCAAAAACAAAAACTTTTGTGCCCAGTGCAGGAATTTTCAATTTTTTACTAGAACGTGATGTCGATCTAATTTTTTTACACATTATGATATACAAATTACCTACGTTGTTCTAATTTTTCAGAATTTTTGGAGTTACAGAAGTATGGTTTAGTTCAGATCATTACAGATTGTTCTGTTGTTTACATATTCTGTTTTCAATGCATACTTTGCTTATTTTATAGTTTCTATGACTTATATTGTTCAATATGAATTGTAGAAATGATATAGTACATTAGGCATTATTAAAGAACAATTATGAATCTTGTCTTGACAATACCGAAGTGATTCATTCTTTATCATACTAACCTATCTCACGAGTTCTGTTAAGTTTTGTGTGATTGAAATTTTCAAGTTTTGGGTGAGATATCGATATGAGGAGAATAAGGAGTGGCAAGACCCTAAGATTGGAGATGCCCAGCACACCCCAAGGTAATATTCAAGGAAGACTCAAGCGTCTAATCTTGGGGATGCCCCAGAAGGCACCCCCTCTTTCGTCTTCAATCTATCGGTATACCTCCCTTGGAGCTATATTTTTATTCGTCACATAATATGTGTTTTGCTTGGAGCGTCTTTTTGTGTGTGTGCTGTTTAATAAGCTCATTAGATCTAAAAAATTAGTCGGAGAGAGTCTTTACATAGCTACCTATTTACTTTAACTACTCATTGAACTTCAATTATATCTTTTTGGGAGTAGTTTATCATTTACTCTCGTGCTTTACTTATATCCTAAGAGTAAATGTTTGAATGAATTGAATAGCATAAATCTGAAATTATGCATGCTTCATATGCTTAGAAGTAGTTTCACATTTAGTTTAGAAAGTAAAATCTATTGAAGTTTGACAACACAATATTGGTCATACAAGCAATTCATGAAAGATTAGTATAAGGAGGAGAAATTTCATAAACATATTATCTTGGACATATTTTATGATTGTGAATACCCATTAACTATTTTCAAACTTGATCAAATAAGTTGAGGTTGGACAAGGAAGACAACTTAATGAGTTATGCTTGGGTGTATTTGCATAGAAGTTATATTTTCATAGATCCTCCAACACGTTGTGCTTCTTTATAATCTTTGCTAGCCAAAAATTTCAGACCAAGATCACGTTCCAGTAAAACAAATTGAAAATTCCTGCACTGGGCGCATAAGTTTTTGTTTTTACACAAAATCAATTCAACGATCATCCAAATCATGCCAAAGGCTTTACTTGGCACAAAACTCAAAAGAAAAGATAAAAACATAATCATTATAGTAGCAATAATCATGTTGTAACACAAAAATAAAGAAAGCAAAAAGATTGCTATTGGGTTGCCTACTAACAAGCGCTATTGTTTAATGCCCCTAGTTAGGCATAATGCGTAGTTTCAAGTGTGATCATCCTTAGTCTCCTTTCCAAGGTGTTCAGAAATATTTTCAACCTTACTCTTTCCCAATCTACTTTCCTTGCACTCATTAATTAGTTGTATCAGTTGATTCACCTTTACATGGTAATTATCAAATCTTTGCTCTAATATCTCATATCTCTTGTTTTGAGTGACAATATGGCTATTTAGTTTATTGGTATGGTTGTGCAATCCCTTAAAATTGCCTCCATACTAGTTTTAGTTTCTTTCAGCATCTCAGTTTGGTGATAACTTACTAGAATGTTAGGTTCAATAGCTTCTATTGTGGGTTGTCCTAGCAAATTATTCATCCTCTCATATGAGTCAAAAGCATTGTTTCCACCACAAATATTAAATCCAAAACGTGTCTATGATGGAGGCATAAACCAGCATAAATGCTTTTAAGTAATGTTTTGACATGGCATTTAGTATTAGCCCTTGCTTGCATTTCTAGTAATCTATCCCAAGCTTCTTTTAAAGACTCATCACTTAGTTGTTCTCAGAACCCTCCCCAAGGTACGGGGGAAGGGGAACTTCAGGAGAAGAGCTTGCCATGGCAACGAACAAACAAAGCACGCAAAAATATTTTTGGTATTTTAATTTTTTTAGAAGTAAAGGCAAATAAAAAGTAGAACAAGTAAATGCTATATGTGTGTGAAGGAACCTATATTTGTTTGGTGAAGCCTCCCCGGCAATGGTGCCAGAAATTCTTCTGCTACTTGTGATATGCGTTGGGATTTCCCTGAAGAGGGAGATTGATGTAGTATAGTAGCAGATAGTATTTCCCTCAGTTAAGAACCAAGGTTATCGGACTAGTAAGAAACACGCACAAAACAAATACTTGCACCCAACGCGGGCTAGCTAGATGGTTGTCAATCCCCTTGTACTCGTTAATTGCAAGGGTTAATTTTGCGGTTGATAGATGGATAAATTGCAAAGGAAAATAAAGATAAATAAATTGGAGAAAATATTTTTAGAGTTTTAGTAAATATAAAGTTAATGGACCCGGGGGCCATAGCGTTCACTAGAGGCATCTATGTCATGAGGATAGCAACAGTGGATAAAATTACTGTTTGGCCATTGATAGAAAAGCGCATAACTATGATGTTATTCATTGCATGATCATTATATAGACATTATGTTTGAGACAAGTAGACCGACATCCGTCTGCATCTACTACTATTACTCCACCCTGATACGTCTCCAACGTATCTATAATTTTTTATTATTCTATGCTATTATAGTATCAATCTTGGATGTTTTATATGCAATAATATGCAATTATATATCATTTTTGGGACCAATCTATTAACCTAGTGCCCAGTGCCAGTTGCTATTTTTTTTTTGCTTGCTTTTGGCTTTTTAGGAAATCAATATCAAACAGAGTCCAAACAGAGAAAAAACTTTGCATTAATATTTTTCTAGACCTGAAGAGACCCTAGAAGGTTCGGGAGAAGACCTGAAGAGTCATGAGGGAGCGAAAAGCTCGGGAGGCGCAACGGTGGATAAAATTACTGTTGGGCCATTGATAGAAAAGCGCATAACTATGATGTTATTCATGGCATGATCATTATATAGACATTATGTCCGAGACAAGTAGACCGACATCCATCTGCATCTACTACTATTACTCCACCCTGATACGTCGCCAATGTATCTATAATTTTATATTGTTTCATGCTATTATAGTATCAATCTTGGATGTTTTATATGCAAATATATATCATTTTTTGGGACTAACCTATTAACCTAGTGCCCAGTGCCAGTTACTTTTGTTGCTTGTTTTTGGATTTTTAGGAAATCAATATCAAAACAGAGAAAAAACATTGGATTAATTTTTCTTTGGACCAGAAGAGACCCTAGAAGGTTCGGGAGAAGACCTGAAGAGTCACAAGGGAGCGACAAGCTCGGGAGGCGCGCCCAGGGGGCGCCCCCAGGCTTGTAGGCTCCTCGTGGCACCTCTTGACCTAATTCTGCCTTTATAAATTCTCAAATATTCCCCTAACATCAGAGAGCCACCCAAAATACTTTTTCCACCGCTGCAAGTTTCTATTCTCACGAGATCACATCTGGAGGCCTTCTCTGGTACTCTGCCAGAGGGGGAACTAATCACGGAGGGGCTCTACATCAACCATGTTTCCCTTCCAATGATGCGTGAGTAGTTTACCTCAGACCTATGGGTCCATAGCTAGTAGCTAGACGGCTTCTTCTCTCTCTCTTTGATCTTCAATACAATTTTCTCCTTAATGTTCTTGGAGATCTATTTGATGTAATGACTTTTTGCGGTGTGCTTGTTGAGATCCGATGAGTTGTGAGTTTATGATCAGATTTATCCATGAGTATTATTTGAGTTTCTCTGAACTCTTTTATGCATGATTATTATAGCTTCGTATTTCTCTCCAATCTATTGATTTGGTTTAGCCAACTAGATTGATTTATCTTGCAATGAGAGAGGTGCTTTGTAATGGTTCGATCTTACGGTGCTCAATCCCAATGACAGAATGGGACATGACACGTATGTAACGTTGCTATTAAGGGTAAAAAGATGGGGTTTATTCATGCATGGGTTTACTTTGTCTACATCATGTCATCTTGCTTAAGGTGTTACTCCGTTCTTTATGAACTTAATACTCTAGATGCATGCTGGATAGAGGTCGATGTGTGGAGTAATAGTACTAGATGCAGAATCGTTTCTGTCTACTTGTCTCGGATGTGATGACTATATATATGATCATTGCCTTGGATATCGTCATGATTATTTGCTTTTCTATCAATTGCCCAACAGTAATTTGTTTACCCACGATATGCTATTTTCAAGAGAGAAGCCTCTAGTGAAAACTATGGCGCTCGGGTCTATTTTCTATCATATTAAAACCAAAAGTACCTTGTTGCATGTTTTATTTATTTAATTTATTTTGTATTCTTGTGCGATCTATCTATATATCACCATACAATTTAATCTTGCAAGTAACCGCCAAGGGATTGACAACCCATTCACTACTGCAGGATGGTCCAAACGCGACACTACGATCAGAGACCCTTCGACGAAACTATGTGCGATGTCATAATCGCAAACGATGGTGTAAAAAACCCGTCAAAAAGGTGCAAAATGTTTGCGATGACGGATGCATCAAATACGGTTCAGATTTTAGTTGCGTGTGCGATGCAGGGCATACGGTTCAGTTCATTAACTGTTTGGGATGAGGAGGTACAAAAGAAATGGGCAGCCAGATGAAGGCGTGTGCAATATACAACATACGGTTCACTAGGATGAACTGTGTGTGATTAGGCAACAAAATGTAAATGGTTCAACTGAACAAGATGTGTGTGATACGCGGCAAACAGGTCCGTAATCAGAAATGTGTGCGAAGACCAATAATAACATAGACGATTGCTGCTAATAAGCCGTGTGATGTGCTCTGTCTACAGTAGAATAACCTGTATATATATAACTGAAATAAACATCCAATTACATAAGTGACTATACAAATCATTCGCACACACCTCAATCAACAATTGCATGCATTCTAAAGTAGGAGAAACAATCGTCTAGTCATCTACTTCTTGTGACGCTCCCGCCACTGCTATGTGGCTTGATCTCTCGTCTGGGGCAGGAAGAAGACAGTTCCTCATGTCACTGATCCGCCTGTACATCTCGTAGCTTGTGTACGTGTCCTTGGCCGCGTACTTGACGTGTTCTTCATCCAGTCTCTCATGCCAAACACTGTGCCAGGCGTTCTTGTCCTTCTTGCTCTCTTCCTTCATCTTCGCGTAGTAGGGGTCGATGATGGCCGAGGTGAGGTCAACCAGGGAGTTCAATTTGTTGTTGTCGCTCCCCCAGACCTTGTAGTGGTGCTGGATGTTGACAAGATTTGGGCATTTCAAGCCCGAAACCTTGAGCGCTTTTAGATCGTTGGTGGTGCCCACTGTAGCAAAATTGTAGTCGGAGCTGTTGATAAACCTGGAGAAACGCTCGCAAGGCCTTGTGGCAAGGTGGTAGTGGTAGACGAGGACGTCATGTCGCATGCACAACTGGGCGATGGCAACCTTCTGATCGTGCCCGGCACGACCCATGGTGTACTCGAGGTCGAAGCCGACCACTCGGTACTTGTCCTCGGCAAGGAACTGCTCCATAGTTTGGATGGAGCTCTCCACCGAGACCGGATCGTTCGTGTACACTACCGAGAGGGCCTTCCCCCTCACGTGGGTGTCCAATACGTGATGTGTGGTGAACTGCCCGCCGTTGTCGTCGTTGGCGGCTGGGAGCGCCATTGGAGCCACGGAGAGCGCCATTGGAACCGCTGGATGTCCTCTCTGTATGTGTCATCGTGGGTGTGCTTATTGTGTCGTGTGACGCGAGAGATATAAGGTAAATGGACGCAGGAATAAATGGGGGCCGGTTGGCCTGGATTCTCTGCGCGTCCGCATGGCAGTTTTTGCAGATGGTAACTGCATCATCGCGCCGCGCCCGGCGCAACTGCATGCACACGAACGTGCGTGATCATGTGCCGGCCCCAAACACTGGCAGCGTGCGTGGAGGGACGAGGACAGAGCACCCAGAGGGACGCGAGAGCAGAGCGCGCGCGGCCGGACGCGAGCAGAGCGCGCCGCGGCTGCCTCAACCGCAAGCAACCACACGCATAGAGCAGTTGAACACGCAGGAAATGGTCGCCTACAAGCCGGCCGACAGTTGCGTTGCTGCGTAGAGAGCGGCCGTGTGCTACCACCTCCGTCTAGTCTATAGTCCCCTTTATATTCTGTGCCATACTTTGCCCTCAAATTTAATCCACAAAATGTTAATGCATGTTATAAAAATTATATAATTGGAAACTATGTTCAAATACGAATCCAACTATATAATCTTTGGCGACATGCATTCGTATTTTATTAGTTAAATCATACTTATAAACCAGGATGGGGGTATAGTAGGTAATTAAATCGCAAATGTTTTTTTATTAACCGTGTGTGTACGTGGCCTTTCGTCCTCCTCTCGCACGTCTTGTCACCCCGCTGCCGCAAACGGCTTATAGCGCAAGCTTGCGCAGCACGCGGGGGTGTTCTTTTGGCCAAACGGTGGCGCCCATGAATCGTCAGTGAGCCCGTTCCCGCGCAAGCTTCCCACCCGAGTCGGTGAAATCCCCCAAAATCCTAATGCTTACCAGCCTGCTAAAAAACCCTCATGGCCGGCGAGTCCTGCGTCGCAATTTCCCCTCCCTCCCTGTAGCTTATCTCGTCTTCTTCTCCCCTAATCGCCAATGGCACCAGTCCGTCATCGTCGCTCAGCCAATCCGCTATCATCAGAGGACAGCTCCAGCTGGGAGGCTACACTGCGGCGGCGGTGCATTCCCCGGCGTAGTGTAGTGCGCGTGGCATCCCTGTTGGGTGTGCGTGGAACACCCACCACACGCTCCGCCGCCGCTGCCCGTCGGCGGCCGTTGCCGCTACACCATCGTAGAAAGCCAGGGTCATCTCCCACTCCGCCGCCGCGGCCCGAAGGCGGGAGGTGACCGTCGTGGCCGCCACCCCACTGCCGGCCACCGTGGCCATCACCCGCTCCGCCACCGCGGCCCGAAGGCAGGAGGTGGAGGTCATGGCCGCCACCCCATCATCGGTCGCCGTGGCCGCCAGCCCATCGTCGACCGCCAGGGTCATCACCCGCTCCACCACCGCCGCCCGAAGGCGGGAGGCGGAGGTGGATGCCCGCACGTGCGTCGGCAACCTTGCGTGCTACACCGAGTTCCTGCGGGAGGAGGAGGAGCGCCTCGTCGAGCACACAAAGAGCCTTACCGCCGTCGTGGCCGCGGCACACGCCACCTCAGAGGTGAGGAATCAGGAGATCTACGAGGAGAACCACTGCTTCAAGAGGGGTCGTCTGGAGCCGCAGAGGGCGTTCGAGGTGAGCGTCGCTGAAGCTGCAGCAGCGGCAGGCACTGTATTGCAGTTGTCTAGCTCGTCGGTAGGCTCCTCCTCCTCTGCCTCTTATTGAGCGTGCTCGGCAGAGGAGAGGCAACCGGAAGTAGTACAAAGCCCCTCCGTAGTAGTTATTTTGTTCAGTTCATCTGACTATAGATGTGGTGGAACTGTGCAACGTACTTAAAATTAGCTAGTATATATAGTTGAACTAGCTATTTCAGTACGTGGTTGGCAACAACTGGGGAAAAGTTTGGTCGGTTCAGCTGTCGAGTTGAACTATTTGTATAAATTAAGAACGACTGCTTAATCTATGAATGAAATCTAAGCTTAATTACTGAATTTTAGCTTCATATTTTGACAAATCACAGTGTTACAAGGTTGACAAATGGCAATGTTACTAGATCAACAAATGTCAATCTTTCTAGTTTGACAAATGGCAACATACCCAATATGACAGATGCAAATCGCACCAAATTGTTTGTAAGTGGTTGCACACGGGTCATCCAAAAGAAACGTTTGCATTGAAGAGATGCACAAATCCTGCTCTCACTTCGCATCATGACGTCCCGGGGTCGACGGGCGGGGCGCGGGAGGACGGCAGCTGGCGGCGCTGAGAGGTAGCGTTCGACGGCGGCGTCCCTTGCCGCTGAGGGGGACACGCGCACAGAGAGGAAGGCAGGCGGCCATGGAAGTCAAAGGGCTTGCTTCCCAGTGAGCCTGCGCAACGCACAGCTGGCATCTTCCCGGTGAGCCTGCGCATTCGAGGACAGCTTGCACGCCTCTCGGTCAGCCTGTGCACCGGACTGCGCTCGCACGCCTCCCGTTCAGTCAAGGTCAAGCAGATGTCCGCACGGCACCTCCTACAGCCATTAAAACCAAGACACGTGGCCTCACGTGAATGGTTAACAGAACGCACATGGTTTGAATTATACAAATGTTTCAGATATTAAAGTGGCAGCTATTTTTTAAAAATTCCTTTGTTGGTTGTCATTATTCGAGTCCGCCTTCTCTCAAAATGGACACAAAAAATACCACAGCATTTCGGGTGCCATTCCATGATAGCATGCCAAGTTTCATGAATTTCAGACGAGTTTTAGATTTACTAGAATTTAAAAATAAAGTATCTCAACGTTTTGCCGGCAATCAACGCTGCCCTGGTGTTTGAAATTCATTCCCATTTCTTACATGCGACCTAAGCATGCACCCAAGGACACAGATTTGATTTTTCAACCAATTTATATGCACTGGAGCATGTGCATGTAGTTCAAATTTGAATTATGCACATAAATGCATTGAAAACTCAGTTAATGCATAAAAATGTCCAAACGAACCTCGAAAAATCACAAAAATTGACACAACACTCCTGTTGTTCTGTGTTGACACGAGAAAAAATTTGAAAGCAATAAGAGGCAATGGATATCGTTTCGTCCCAAAAGGTGCGACGTTCCCTACCGAAACCATCATGCTTGTTGTGAGAAACTCTGGTTTGTGAGAAGCATATACCCAAACCTGCCCCAAATGGGACAAAAAATTTACCACGGCATGTTGATGCCGCTCCATGATAGCATGGCAAGTTTCATGAATTTCAGACGAGTTTTGGATTTACTAGAATTTAAAACCAGGTATCTCAATGTTGTGCCGGCAATCAACGGTGCCCTGGTGATTGAAATTCATTACCATTTATTACATGGGACCTAAGCATGCACCCAAGGAAACATATTTGATTTTTCAACCAATTTATATGCACGGGAGCATGTGCATGTAGTTCAAATTTTAATTATGCACATAAATGCATTGAAAACTCAGTTAATGCATAAAAATGTCCAAACGAACCCCGAAAAATCACAAAAATTGACACAACACTCCTTTTGTTCTATGTTGTTGACACGAGAAAATTTTTGAAAGCAATAAGAGGCAATGGATATCCTTTCGTCCCCAAAGGTGGGACGTTCCCTACCAAAACCATCATGCTTGTTGTGAGAAGCTCTGGTTTGTGAGAAGCATATACCCAAACCTGCCCCAAATGGGACAAAAAATTTACCACAGCATGTTGATGCTGCTCTATGATAGCATGCCAAGTTTCATGAATTTTAGACGAATTTTGGATTTACTAGAATTTAAAAGCCGGGCATCTCAATGTTTTGCCGGCAATCAACGGTGCCCTGGTGTTTGAAATTCATTCCCATTTTTTGCATGGGGCCTAAGCATGCACCCGAGGACACATATTTGATTTTTCAACCAATTTATATGCACTGGGGCATGTCCATGTAGTTCAAATCTGAATTATGCACATAAATGCATTGAAAACTCAGTTAATGCATAAAAATGTCCAAACGAACCCCGAAAAATCATAAAAATTGACACAAGACTCCTGTTTTTCTATGTTGACACGAGAAAAATTTTGAAAGCAATAAGAGGCAATGGATATCGTTTCGTCCCCAAAGGTGGGACGTTCCCTACCGAAACCATCATGCTTGTTGTGAGAAGCTCTGGTTTGTGAGAAGCATATACCCAAACCTGCCCCAAATGGGACAAAAAAATTACCACGGCATGTTGATGCCGCTCCATGATAGCATGCCAAGTTTCATGAATTTTAGGCGAGTTTTGGATTTACTAGAATTTAAAAACCAGGCATCTCAATGCACTGGTACAGCGACGTGCTAAACAAACGGTTTTTAACCCCTTTCCGAGACGGCATTTGGAACCGTCGCCAAGTGAGTGTGGGCGCTAGGGGAGTCCTTCCCACACGACCCAGAAATCGTCGGGGATAGGCCCTCCTGGGACCCAGCCTGGGGCCGTGTGCGATTGGGCGAGGAATCGAAACCCAATCATTTTCGTAGGTATGTACATCCCACACGGTAATCCAAGAAAATCATTTCCGTAGGTATGTACATCCCACACGGTGAATCCTAGAAAATCATTTCCGTACGTATGTACATCCCACACGGTGAATCCCAGAAAATCATTTCCATATGTATGTACATCCCACACGGTGAATCCTAGAAAAACATTTCCGTAGGTATGTATATCACACACAGTTCTTTGTGTGGAAACGTTTGTGCAAGGTGGCCTAACGCAAACAATTCGCTGCCGGAAGCCGTGTGTGATTGTTAGTTGATCGAACACACCTACTTTATAGAAACCGTGCGGGTTGTTTGAGTTCATCGCCCACAGTGTTGTCTGAGTAACCGTTTGCAATAGAAACCCCCAATAAGCAGGGTAATTAGCCTATTATTGATAATCCATGTACTAATCAAACTGATATTTCTTATAAAACACGCCAGATATTTCATATTCGTATAAAAGCACCAGGATTTCATAATCGAATTACATCAGATAGCTTCAGCACTCAGTTACGCCATTACACAACAGCACCAAGTTTCACATGCAGCATCAAAAACCTTTGGAAAGCAGCATCATACACTGTAAATAGACAGATGAATCTCATCTGGGAAACTGCAGACGGAAGGCAAATATTGAGCCTTCAGTGATGTTGAATGTCCTTGCAACTTTAGGCCAGTGGCTATGGATAATTGCCCGCCCAACCTTCGTCCTCTTCAGCAAGACTTCAATATTTTACCGTGGGTGTTGAATGAATACCTTCCTCGCCTCTTGACCATGCAGGTGGTTTGAGAGGTAATCATCGATGAACTACTTTGAAAAGTACAGAAAACAAAGCTATGCATAAATCGCTGTTGTAAATTTTGAAATGGCGCAAGGGGTAAAAACAAGGTAAAAGAGTTGGTACCATCTTATAGTTGACTGATGTCTTCTTCATTGTGCAAACAAAGATCTTGCTATTATTCGTCGCAAGTTTCTTCATCCTAACAATCTTTCTAAGTTTCTTGACTTGACTGATATTCATGGACATATCATTTCCCCATATGCAAAATGGGTCGAATAGTGGGTCTAAGCCTCTGACAACAGGACCTACATGTGCAAGACCAAATTGTAAGAAACCTAAATATTAGAATGATTCCTGCAACTGCACAATAATGTGCTATTAGCCAAAGGACCCTTCTTGAACAAACCTCGATCGTAAACCGAAGTGTCTCCCATTGTTTCCCTGCAACACACATAAGGAAGATCTTGATCAGGTTAACTGAGAGTTGACATACTATCAGTAGAATATGTATTGAGTACAGCCAAATTCGATTGGTGTCACATGCATATAACAATACAAAATTGTACCCACAACAAATGAAAATCAAATTGCAGAACTGAACCAAACAGTTAAATGGACAGCAGACCAAATGAACCAAAATAGTTAAGCGAGCACGACATTGCAAAATAGAAACATGTACTAGAAGATAAGACAGTTAACAAAACAAAGAATGCTTGAGAACAGTACTACGAAATGTAACAATTGTTGGACCAAAGTGTTAACTGAACGTTACATTTCAGAGGACCAAACTGTTAACTGAACATCAGATTGCATATTAACATTACAGAGGACAAATCACTAGAAGGCACTCGCGGTGGCCTCAAGAAAACATCACGAACTGTATTTTAAAGTAGACAACCGCGTGGCGGTGTCGACGGTGGCCTCGAAGACGAGGTGCTCCTCCAGGATCTGGCGGTCGACACGCATGGCAGCCATAGCGACCTCGTTCGCGCGTGCGGCCGCATGCTACTGAGCTCCATGTTATACTGCGTGCAAAATGGATGTGGGCGGCGCTTAATTGGAGGAGGGGCAGTGATTTCGGTGGAAGGTGTCGCTCCGTCGGTCGGGGCATGTGGGACGGGAAAGGAGGAGGATGGTGTGGGTGGGGTATGGATTACCTGACCATATCGACGACGCCGCACAGCAAGAAGAAGGGTCGGCGGCGAGGAGGCCGCGCAGCAAGAAGAAGGGTCGCCGGCGAGGAGGCGGCGCTACAAGAAGAAGGGTTGCCGGCGAGGAGGCGGCGCTGCAAGAAGAAGGGTCGCTGGCGAGGAGGCGATGTTGCAAGAAGAAGGGTCGCCGGCGAGGAGGCGGCGCTGCAAGAAGAAGGGTCGCCGGCGAGGAGGCTGAGCTGCCAGTAAGCAGGAGTGAATATGTGGCTTTTGGTAGGAGGGAGGGGGCGGGGACATAGATATTTCCGCGGTGGCAAAAAAATTCCGCTCAGTGCCGCAAGAAACTGGCGCGCAAGTGTGCTTCAAGCGGGGGCGATGGACTGTAGACGATGAAGCTTCCTGCGTAAGCCATACAAGAAGGTGCGCCAAGATATTTTATATCGCATCCCACATGATTCTTTCTAGTAAACTGTTTGTGGTATACCTAATTTTTTTCATTATGTTCTAAAGACAAAATGGTGTTACGGAGGGAAAGGATGGTGTTTGAATTGCTAGAACATTTACGTACAGTGAACATGCAACTAGTACATGAGTGTCGTGTTTAAATTTGGAATTATTCCGGGTTCGTTTGGCATTTTTATGCATTAATTGAGTTTCTGGGCATTTAATGTGCATAATTGAAATTTGAACTACAAGCACATGCTCCAATGCACCAAAGTTTGTTGAAAAATCACATGTGTGTCTTTGGGTGAATTTATAGGTCATGTGCAAGAAATGGGAATGAAATTCAAACATCTGGGCATCGTGGCTCGGCCGGAATGATTGAGAAACTTGGTTTTTTAATTCCTGTAAATCCAAAACACGGCTGAAAATCATGAAATTTGGCATGGTGTCATGACATGGCACCAACATGTTTGAGTAAATTTTTTGGGCGAATTGGGACAAGCTTTGGTGTAAGATTCTTGCAAACCGGAGCTTCCCTCAATAAGGCTCTTGGTTCCGAGAGGGAACGTGTCACTCCGTGTGCGAAACGACATACGTACACTGCCTTCCCCCGCCTTAACTTTTTTACACTGGCAGATTAGACCAAATAGAAGTATCGTGCTAAATTTTGGAATTATTCCGGGTTCGTTTGGCCTTTTTTATACATTAATTGAGTTTTTGGGCATTTAAGGTGCATAATTCAAATTTGAACTACAAGCACATGCTCCAATGCACCAAAGTTGGTTGAAAAATCACATGTGTGTCTTTGGGTGAATTTATAGGTCCCATGCAAGGAATGAGAATGAAATTCAAACATCTGGGCATCGTGGCTCGGCCGGAAAGATTGAGAAACTTGGTTTTTTAATTCTTGTAAATCCAAAACACGCCTAAAAATCATGAAACTTGGCATGGTGTCATGACATGGCACCAACATGCTGCGGTAATTTTTTTGGCCGAATTGGGACAAGCTTTGGTGTAAGCTTCTTGCAAACCGGAGCTTTCGTCAAGAAGGCTCGTGGTTCCAAGAGGGAACGTGTCACCTCCGTGTGCGAAACGAGATACGTATACTGCCTTCTCCCGCCTTTATTTTTTTACACAGGCAGATTAGACCAAATAGAAGTATCATGCTAAATTTCGGAATTATTCCGGGTTCGTTTGGCATTTTTATGCATTAATTGAGTTTTTGGGCATTTAATGTGCCTAGTTCAAATTTGAGCTACAAGCACATGCTCTAGTGCACCAAAGTTGTTTGAAAAATCACATGTGTGCCCTTGGGTGAATTTATAGGTCCCATGCAAGAGATGGGAATGAAATTCAAACATCTGGGTGTCGTGGCTCGGCCGGAAAGATTGAGAAACTTGGTTTTTTAACTCCCCTAAATCCAAAACACGCCTGAAAATCATGAAACTTGGCATGGTGTCATGACATGGCACCAACATGCTTCGGTAAATTTTTTGGTCGAATTGGGACAAGCTTTGGTGTAAGATTCTTGCAAACCGGAGCTTCCCTCAATAAGGCTCTTGGTTCCGAGGGGGAACGTGTCACCTCGTGTGCGAAACGACATACGTACACTGCCTTCCCCCGCCTTAACTTTTTTACACAGGCAGATTAGACCAAATAGAAGTATCGTGCTAAATTTTGGAATTATTCCGGGTTTGTTTGGCCTTTTTTATACATTAATTGAGTTTCTGGGCAATTAATGTGCATAATTCAAATTTGAACTGCAAGCACAGGCTCCAGTGCACCAAAGTTGTTTGAAAAATCACATGTGTGTCCTTAGGTGAATTTATAGGTCACATGCAAGAGATGGGAGTGAAATTCAAACATCTGGACGTCGTGGCTTGCCCGGAAAGATTGAGAAACTTGTTTTTTTTATTCCTGTAAATCCAAAACACGCCTGAAAATCATGAAACTTGGCATGGTGTCATGACATGGCACCAACATGCTTCGGTAATTTTTTTGGCCGAACTGGGACAAGCTTTGGTGTAAGCTTCTTGCAAACCGGAGCTTCCCTCAAGAAGGCTCGTGGTTCCGAGAGGGAACGTGTCACCTTCGTGTGCGAAACGACATACGCACATTGCCCTCTCCTGCCTTAAGTTTTTTTACACGGGCAGATTAGACCAAATAGAAGTATCGTGCTAAATTTTGGGATTATTCCGGGTTCGTTCGGCCTTTTTTATACATTAATTGAGTTTCTGCGCATTTAATGTGCGTAATTCAAATTTGAACTACAAGCACAGGCTCCAGTGCACCAAATTTGTTTGAAAAACCACATGTGTGTCCTTGGGTGAATTTCTAGGTCCCATGCAAAAGATGGGAGTGAAATTCAAACATCCGGGCGTCGTGGCTCGCCCGGAAATATTGAGAAACTTGTTTTTTTATTCTTGTAAATCCAAAACATGCCTGAAAATCATGAAACTTGGCATGGTGTCATGACATGGCACCAACATGCTTCGGTAATTTTTTTGGCCGAATTGGGACAAGCTTTGGTGTAAGCTTCTTGCAAACCGGAGCTTCCCCCAAGAAGGCTCGTGGTTCCGAGAGGGAACGTGTCACCTCCGTGTGCGAAACGACATACGCACATTGCCTTCTCCTGCCTTAATTTTTTTTACACAGGCTGATTAGACCAAATAGAAGTATCGTGCTAAATTTTGGAATTATTCCGGGTTCGTTCGGCCTTTTTTATACATTAATTGAGTTTCTACGCATTTAATGTGCATAATTCAAATTTGAACTACAAGCACAGGCTCCAGTGCACCAAATTTGTTTGAAAAACTACATGTGTGTCCTTGGGTGAATTTCTAGGTCCCATGCAAGAGATGGGAGTGAAATTCAAACATCTGGGCGTCGTGGCTTGGCCGGAAAGATTGAGAAACTTGATTTTTTTTTTAATTCCTGTAAATCCAAAACGCCTGAAAATCATGAAACTTGGCATGATGTCATGACATGGCACCAACATGCTGCGGTAAATTTTTTGGCCGAATTGGGACAAGCTTTGGTGTAAGCGTCTTGCAAACCGGAGCTTCCCTCAAGAAGGCTCGTGGTTCCGAGAGGGAACGTGCCACCTCCGTGTGCGAAACGACATACGTACACTGCCTTCTCCCGCCTTAATTTTTTTACACAGGCAGATTAGACCAAATAGAAGTATCGTGCTAAATTTTGGAATTATTCCAGGTTCATTTGGCCTTTTTTATACATTAATTGAGTTTCTGTGCATTTAATGTGCATAATTCAAATTTGAACTACAAGCACAGGCTCCAGTGCACCAAAGTTGTTTGAAAAACCACATGTGTGTCCTTGGGTGAATTTCTAGGTCCTATGCAAGAGATGGGAATGAAATTCAAACATGTGGGCGTCGTGGCTCGGCCGGAAAAATTGAGAAAATTGGTTTTTTAATTCCTGTAAATCCAAAACACGCTTGAAAATCATGAAACTTGGCACGGTGTCATGACATGGCACCAACATGCTGTGGTAATTTTTCTGTCCGATTTGCCAAGGCGCACACATTAACAATCAACAATGTCATTCTGGAACAAGTGTTGTCACGTTACAAATCGGAAACACAAGTATTACTGAAACCGTGGGCGTTCTACTTACCAATTACATGCCGCCACGCGTCCCCTTTTTTATTGGCTAGGAGGTGTCGTGTGGGGTAGCAATTTGAGTACGGGAGGCGTGCGATCAGACCCATGTGCGTGCTCATCAGGAGGAGAGCCCTTTGACCGCCACCCGCCGCGCACCTCCCTCCCAACATCCCCATTAATGGCGCCCGAGCACTTGTTCTACGGCATGGCTATATGTCTCACTGGACTAAAATTTAAGAGAGAAAAATGAAAATCTGAAAAGAAAGTTTTGCACGGATCTTGATGTAAGATCCGACGGACCTATATAGCATCGACTGTGACTTATAGCAAGCATGATGAATATAAGGACGATGACAGTGGATAATAATTGTCTTACATATTTAGGAACATAATTAAAAATGCCACATGCGGCAACGCCCGAAATACACAAGGGCAAAAGAAGAAGGGAGACAATGATCTGGCTCGCTGATCTCTACTTTATTGATGCGTTGCTGCAGGCCGCGGGAACTACTCTCCACGGAGAGTGGCGATGAGCTCTTTCTTGTCCTCAAGATGCTGCTATAGAGCATCCACGGATTTGTCCACCAACCTTCTGGGCTCAATGCGCAGCATGGCATTCTCGTCCACAAGTTTCTCGACGATGACGCCGGTCCTCTTCAACAAGGCAGTGGTCTGCTCCTGCTGCTCCGCACTTCCGACGATCTTCGCCCTCAGCAGGTCGCGCTCAGCCTGGAGCTTTGCATCGCTCTCATTTAGTTGTCGGATGACGCCGGTAGACTGTTCAAACGAGGCTTTCAGGCCATCCTGCAGCCTCGCCCACCTGGAGATCTGATCCATCTGCCTAAGGACGAGGGCACGCATGCGCCTGTAAGAGTCCTCGCTTGCCCGCGAGACATTTTCCCAGGCCGACGCGGCGCGGGAGGACATCTCTGCTGCATTCGCGGTGCGACGGGACATCTCTTCTGCTTCCGCGGCGCGGTCGGACCAGTCTGCTGCATCAACGGCGCGGCGGGACCTCCGTGATGCTTCGGCAGCATGGCGGGACCTCTCTGCTGCTACAGCCGTGCGGCGGGACCTCTCTGCTGCTACGGCCGTGCGGCGGGACATGTTGGCTGCTTTCGCGGTGAGGCGGGAGATCTCTCGTGCTTCCGCTTCCAGGCTCGCCTCTCCCTGGTGGCAATCTCTCGACCCAGAACTCACGCTGGCCATGGCAGACGCAAGGGAACGATGATGAATGACTTGTTTGCTTTTGAGGATCAGGAGTTGAGGAGGAATGTGCAGTCATCTTGGAGTAGTAGTATTTATAACCGAGTAGTAATACGCTCCTAAGTGGGAAACCGTTTAGGTTTTGATCGGTGTGAACAGGTTTGCAATTTGGAATGTGACGGGACGTGTCCTCCCTGTTCTTCTAAAAAAATTGTGACGGGACGCATGCTCAAAATTTACTGACGGTTATAAGTGCGGCATTATTCCCGGAAGGCGTAACATGGGCATGTACGCCTTCTCGGCCGCGTACGTGGCGTTTGCACCATAGGGTGCACCGCAATAGGCAATGTCAGCACACGTCTTGTTCCAATAACCGTGCGCGCTCATTATTACCATCACACACGCTTCTTTTAATTAGAATGTGTGTGCCCGTCTAGCGCACACACGTTGATCTATCTACTTTTTCAGTTTGTTGTGGCTAATCGCAAACAGTTCATCCATGTGAAGTGTATGCCATCAATCGCAGACACTTTGATCTGGCTGACCCGTTTCTGTTCTGTTGCCTAATCGCAAACAATTAATCCTTCTGAAGCGTATGCCCTCAATCACACACACCTTGATCTGGCCGACCGTTTCTTTTGTGTTGCCTAATCACAAACAGTTCATCCGAGTGAACCGTATGCTCTATATCGCACATGCCTTCATTAGGATGCCCGTTTCTTTTGTTCCGCCTCATCGCAAACAGTTCATTGGACTGAACCGTATGCCCTGGATCTCACACGCAACTAAAATCTGAACCGTGTTTGATGGCTCCGCCATCGCAAACGTTTTGCACTTTTTTGACGGTTCTTTTACACCATCGTTTGCGATTATTGCATTGCACACAGTTTCGTTGAAGGGTCTCTGATCGTAGTGTCGCTTTAGTAGCATCCTGCAGTAGTGATGTTTTGCTGGCAATCAACGGTGCCCTGGTGTTTGAAATTCATTCCCATTTCTTGCATGGGACCTAAGCATGCACCCAAGGACACAAATTTGATTTTTCAACCAATTTATATGCACTAGGGCATGTGCATGTAGTTCAAATTTGAATTCTGCACATAAATGCATTGAAAACTCAGTTAATGCATAAAAATGTCCAAACGAACCCCGAAGAATCACAAAAATTGACACAACACTCATGTTGTTCTGTGTTGACACGAGAAAAGTTTTGAAAGCAATAAGAGGCAATGGATATCGTTTCGTCCCACCAAAACCATCATGATTGTTGTGAGAAGCTCTGGTTTGTGAGAAGCATATACCCAAACCAGCCCCAAATGGGACAAAAAATTACCACGACATGTTGATGCCGCTCCATGATAGCATGCCAAGTTTCATGAATTTCACACAAGTTTTGGATTTACTAGAATTTAAAAACCAGGCATCTCAATGTTTTGCCGGCAATCAACGGTGCCCTGGTGTTTGAAATTCATTCCCATTTCTTGCATGGGACCTAAGCATGCACCCAAGGACACAGATTTGATATTTCAACCAATTTACATGCACTGGAGCATGTGCGTGTAGTTCAAATTTGAATTATGCACATAAATGCATTGAAAACTCAGTTAATGCATAAAAATGTCCAAACGAACCCAGAAAAGTCACAAAAATTGACACAACACTCCTGTTGTTCTATGTTGACACGAGAAAATTTTAGAAACCAATAAGAGGCAATGGATATCGTTTCGTCCCCAAAGGTGGGACCTTCCCTACCGAAACCATCATGATTGTTGTGAGAAGCTCTGGTTTGTGAGAGGCATATACCCAAACCTGCCCCAAATGTGACAAAAAATTTACCACGGCATGTTGATGCTGCTCCATGATAGCATGCCAAGTTTCATGAATTTCAGACGAGTTTTGGATTTACTAGAATTTAAAAACCAGGCATCTCAATGTTTTGCCGGCAATCAACGGTGCCCTGGTGTTTGAATTCATTCCCATTTCTTGCATGGGACCTAAGCATGCACCCAAGGACACAGATTTGATTTTTCAACCAATTTATATGCACTGGAGCATGTGCATGTAGTTGAAATTTGAATTATGCACATAAATGCATTGAAAACTCAGTTAATGTATAAAAATGTCCAAGCGAACCCCAAAAATCCCAAAAATTGACACATCACTCATGTTGTTCTATGTTGACACGAGAAATTTTTTGAAAGCAATAAGAGGCAATGGATATCATTTCGTCCCCAAAGGTGGGGTGTTCCCTACCGAAACCATCACACTTGTTGTGAGAAGCTTTGGTTTATGAGAAGCTTATACCCAAACCTGCCCCAAATGGGACAAAAAATTTACCACGGCATGTTGATGCCGCTCCATGATAGCATGCCAAGTTTCATGAATTTTGGACGAATTTTGAATTTACTAGAATTACAAAAGCAAGTATGTCAATGTTTGCTGGAGAGCCACGGTGTCGTGGTGTTCGAATTTCATCCCCATTTCTTGCATGGGACATAAGCATAAACCCATGGACACATATATGATTTTACAACCCATGTTGGTGCACCGGAGCATGTGCATGTAGTTTAATTTTGAATTGTCCACCTAAAATGGCTAGAAAACCAATTTAATGTATAAAATGTTCAAACGAACCCTGACCAATTCCAATTCTTTTACGACACACATAAAGTTGCATGTCACTCTAGATAAAAGGTCTAGCAATTCAAACACCGTCCATTGCCGTTGTGACCCCATTATGTAATTAAAATCAAGATGAAAAATCAAGTAGATCGTACATAGTTTATTATCACCAACCATGTGAGATGCAGCACAAAATATCCTGGAGCACCGTGAGTGTATAGTACGCCTATGGAAATTCGAACCAAAAATTCTGACGTTCAAACAAATCACACACGGGTTAAGCTATCTGAATCGTTTGTGATGTTCACATATCATACATAGTTCTGAATAAGGGACCGTGTCTGATGACACTTTGCGCGCCAGTTTTTTGGCTAAAGCGATTCCAAATTTTCGGCTTCTGCGGAAATATCTACCTCCCCGCCCCCTCCCCTTACCAAAAGCCACATTTCCCCTGTTTCCGCCTTCCTTTCCAAGTTGAAACCTTCACTCCTTGCTTGCAGCGCCGCCTCCTCGTCGGCGACCCTCCTTCACGCTGCACGGACTCGTCTATCCAGGCAGGTAATCCACACCCGACCCCCATCCTCCTCCTCCTTCCACATCCCACATGCCCCGACCGCCGGCGCGAGCGCGACACCTTCCACCCGAATCACTGACCCCACCACCAAATAAGTGCCGCCCTAAGCCATGGTGCACGCAGTATAGTCAGAATCTCAAGGAGCATTTGGCAGCGGAGAAGCAAATCGCGGTCGCACGCGCGGATGAGGTCGTGACGGCTGCCATTCGTGCCGAGCCCCAGATCTTGGAGGAGCACCTTGCTATTTGCTAGCTACGTCGGTTAAGCATGCTCGGTTTACCCGTTGTGTGTGCTGCTCCTGCCTTTCCTTCACAAATTCTAGTGAATTGTGCTATCTAATTTTACCATGCAATCTGTTGCTCTAGTGTATATGTTCTATATGTCGTGCAGTGTGGTGCTCACTTATTAACTATTTTGTTAATTAGTTGTCATCTTCAGCTAACTGTTTGGTTCAATTCTGCAAATGTGATGTTCAATTCTTCAAGCTGCAATTTTGTATTGTCTTCCATGTGAGAAATAAATCGAATTTATCTTTACAAAGTACATGAGAAACAAATACAATTGCTATATTTCCAAGTTGTCAAGCATGCTTGGTTTGGTTATACATTGTGCAATGTACTGCCCAGTTAACGTTTGGTTCATTTGTGTTGTGGTGTTTAGTTAACTATTTGGTTCAATTCTGCAATACGATGTTTAATAGTTCTGGGTGCATTCTGTTATTGTATACCATGTGAGGAATAAATTGAATTTGGCTATAGTAAATACATGAGAAACAAATACAATTGCTACAATTGGCTGTAGTTAACTGTTTCGTTAACTGTGTGATCTTCTATTAGGAGTATGTTATATTGTGCAATGTGGTGCTCAGTTAATGATTGGTTCATTTGTTGTGGTGCTTAGTTAACTGCTTGGTTCAATTCTGTAATGTGATGTCCAATTGTCGTTGGTAGAATTCTGTATTGTTGTGCATGTGAGGAATAAATCAAATTTGGATGCACTTAATACATGAGAAACATATACAAGTGCTATATTTCCTAATTCTTAATCTTGCTTGGTTTGGATAAATGGGTTTTCCATGTGGCTTGAATTAATCTGATGAATCTGCAATGTGCTTATTTTTCATCAATATATTTTACTGATAGCATGTGAACCCTTACTTAACCTGATGACTAACTACCGTATATGTGTTGCAGGGAAACAATGAGAAGCACTGAGGTTTACAATCGAGGTTAGCACGTGCATGGTCCGTTGTCTAATAGCACATTATTGTGCAATTGCAGGAACCATTCTAATATTTAGGTTTTTAACAATTTGGTCTTGCACATGTAGGTCCTGCTGTCAGAGGTTTTGACCCACTGTTCGACCCTTTTTGCATATGGGGAAATGAGTTGTCCATGAATATCAACCAAATCAAGAAACTCAGAAAGATTGTCAGGATAAAGAAATTAGCGACAAAAACAACAAGATCTTTGTCTGCACAATGAAGAAGACATCAGTTCACTACAAGATGGTACTAACTATTATACCTTGCCTTTTTTTATTCCTTTGCCCCATTTCCAATATAGAGAAGATATTTACGCACATCCTTGTTTTCAGGCCTTTCCAAAGCAGTTCACTGATGATTACCTCTCAAACCACCTCTATGGTCAGGAGGCGAGGAAGGTTTTCATACAACACCGACGGTTCAATATTGAAGTGTTCCTGAAGAGGACGAAGGACGGACGGTCAATCATCCACAGGCACTGGCCTAAAGTTGCAAAGACCTTCAACATGAATGAAGGCTCAATATTCGCCTTCCGCTTCAGCAGTTTTCCAGATGAGATGCATCTGTCTATATACTGTCTATGATGCTAATTTCGAAGGTTCTACATGTTGCATGTGAAACTTAGTGCTGGTGCAGTTGTGTAATGGGGTAGCTGAGTGCTGAAGCTATATCATGTTGTACTCTAATGTATTTCAATTATGAAATTTTGCTTCCTTCATATGGAAATGAAATATATTATGTGCTTAATATGAATGTCAATTAGATTAATAAATGGATTATTAATAATAGGGCAATTAGCTTGCTAATTGGGTTTTGCTATTGCAAACGGTTATTAAAAAATACCGTGGGCGATGACCTCAGGCAACGCACACAGTTTCTAGGAATAAACCGTGTTGGATCAATGAACAATCACACACAACTTTCTCTTGAAAACTGTTTGAGTTAGGCCACCTTGCGCAAACGTTTACCACATAAAAACTGTGTGTGATGGACAGCCTTTGCCACATAGTTTCTTCTACGGACCGTGTGTGATACATTCAATAACACAAATGTTTTAACGGGAAAAATTGTTTGTGATGTACCAGTGAACGGAAACGTTTTCCTTGGAGCGACTATGTGGGATGTACATACAAACGGAAACGTTTAGCGGGGACTGACTGTGTGGGATGTACTTGCAACCGGAAACAATTTCGCCTGTATAATTGTATTTTTTTAGCTCTACTGTACGTATTTCCGTACTTGAGCGCTGGCCGGTCGCACACGACCTCATTTTGCCGAGCGTGTGTGCCAGGAGAGCATATCCCCGACGGTTTCTGGGTCGTGTGGGAAGGACCCCCCCCCCTATCGCCCACACTCACTAGGCGACGGTTCCAAATGCCGTCGCGGAAAGGGGTTAAAAACTGTTTGTATAGCACCGACGCGTACCAGTGATTGTTCGCATTGGGTGCAAGGATTTGTTATCTTGTGTGCAGGTACTTCCAACGAGGTGTTGCGTGGTTCTCCCACTGGATTTATAACCTTGGCTCTTAACCGAGGTAATGTGACGCCCCCGATTCAACTGTACACTAATCATACACGCAAATGTGTATGATCAAGATCAGGGACTCACAGGAAGATATCACAACACAACTCTAAACACAAATCAAAGTCATATGAGCTTTATATTACAAGCCAGGGGCCTCAAGGGCTCGAATACGAGTCAGCGGAAACAACAATATCTGAGAACAGACATAAGTTAAACAAGTCTGCCTTAAGAAGGCTAACACAAAGGCAGCATCGATCGAAAAGGCAAGGCCTCCTGCCTGGGAGCCTTCTAACTACTCCTGGTCGTTGGCAGCCTCCACATAGTAGTAGGCACCCTCGGGGTAGTAGTAGACATCGGTGGTGGCGTCTGGCTCCTGGGATCCGCCATCTGATCACAGCAATTGAGTATAGGGGAAAAGGGGGCAAAGCAACCGTGAGTACTCATCCAAAGTACTCACAAGACTTACATCAGAAACTGTGCTAAGTTTGCATCAATATCAAAGGAATGGGTTGTATCTGTGGAATGAACTGCAGAATGTCAGGAGAGAAGCGGAAAAGCCTAGCCTATCGAAGACTGGCATCTTCAAGCATCTTGCAGCACTTAGACGAGTACAGAATAGCACTTTATAAATAGCAATCATGTTGTAACACTAACGCCCAGAGATCCTTCCTTGACTCCCTGCGAGAAAACAATCCCGGAGCCATCATATCCAATTATCATCTCTAGTGTTCAGTTCTAGTTGTATAGATTGGGATACAACTCCAAGTCCTATTACCGTGGACACGACGATTCGAATAGATAAACTTCCCTGCAGGGGTGCACCACATTACCCAACACGTTCGATCACTCTGGCCGGACACACTTTCCTGGGTCATGCCCGGCCTCGGAAGATAAACACGTCGTAGCCCTACCTAGGCTCAACAGATAGGCCAGCACGCTGGCCTACATCCTAAGCGCGCAGGGGTCTTGGGCCCATCGCCCTTTGCACTCTAGCATGTTGCGTACGCAGCCGGTGAGTGGACCTAGCCCCCATATACAAGCGCAGGTGTTCCAGTCCAACCATGCGCGTGCCGCTCAGTCGCTGACATCTGGAGAGCTTCGGCTGATACATACGACACCGAGTGCCCATATTTGTTCCCGCGTGGTGGTTAGTGCATATAGGCCAGTGGCCAACTCGAATCAAATACCCAAATCAATTAGTTTCTTGGGAGTGCACGGTAACGCAGAGACTCATGATCATGTGACCCCGTCGCCCCGTCTCGTGGACTTATGGCAAGGGCCCGCAATGCCCAGCCATGCCACGTAGAAAACTCGCGGGTACCCTCCAGGTCAACCCGACTACACATCAACTTGCGGGTACCCCTCAGGGCCGACCCAACTTCAACATGGTTCTGTGGTAAACTCAGAGTAACTGTGTGTTCAAAACACCAAGGGGGGATCCGAGGAATCACCCTCTATGGAATCCACCTGGCGTAATCGTCAAGGTGAACTAGGAGGAATCACCCTCGAGGTTCACGCTTGAGGTGTTGCACGACGGAGTCTTATCGGGAGTGGTGAAGGAGGAATCACCCTCGATGACCACGACTGAATAGCTACACTACAGAGTTATCATCAGGAGTGCGTTACGAGGTATCACCCTCGGCACTCGATAGTAGCTCTGCAGAGTCGTACAACTAAAAGGGGGGTGAGGTGATGTGTCAGGCCCTGGATGTCGATCACGTTGATCGAGTCACCTGGTAATACAGCAGGGGCAACAGGGAAAGGTGAGGGGTCACTGAAGGATCACTAACCAACCTATACTAAGTAGTTTAGGATAAGCATGTAAGGTAACAATTGCGTGTTACAAAATTAGGCTATGCATCAGAATAGGAGCAATCAAGTACAGTAGCAAAATCTAATGCAAGCATGAGAGAGAATGGAATGGACGATACCGAAATGATCAAGGGGGGTTTGCTTGCCTGGTTGCTCTGTAGAAGAAAGGAATCTTCGGAAGCGTATCCATAGTTGAACACCGAAGCATCAACGGTCGCGGGGTCTACCAGAGAGGAAGGAGGGGAAGAAACAATAAATAACAGGCATACAAAGCAACAGAAAGCATGACATGACCGTAAGCTATGCTAAGGGTGTTCTAACGTGGCACTACACGTTGCAGACGGAGAGGGAAAACATTCGGAGGGGTTTTCCCGGGGTTTGGCCTTTTCCAGACAGATGAAAGAGAGGGGACAATTCCATGTTCGCTATGCTAGCGGCACGTGACAGATGAACGAAGTGCATATTCGGATTTGTCATATTTTCTGACCAATTTTCATATACAAATTGTTTTCATCGAGTTACGGATTAATTTATATGATTTTTCTAAGTTTTGACAATATTCTGAAATTACTGGATTTATTTTAATTCGAAAATATATTTAATATTAATTGCTATGGGTACACAGAAGTGTACCCAGCCTTATGCACATGTGGCTGATAGGTGGGCCTAGTTGACCCATTCACCAGTCCAGTCAATAGTCAACTATTTGGTTGTTGACTGGTCAAACTGCAGATGGGGCCCAGGTGTCATTGGCACTGGGTTGTCAGCTAGTTAAACAAGTTAAGTAGATTTGGTTAATTAGAAGGGGGGCACACGTCATATGGCATTTAGAATATTTAGGAGGGGGTTTAGTTAAAAGGGGATTAGGCCTAATTAAAAGGGGAGTTGGGGCCTAGGTGGCAAAGGCCCAATTCGGCCTCTGTTGAGGTTGTGCCCGCACGCACGTACTCGCACAGTACGGCGCCGGTGGCCATGGCGCTGGGGGGGAGCATGGCGCAGGGGCGCGCGAGCAGGCCCGGGCGGAGGCAGACATGGCCGAGTCGAGGAGGACGCGGGCGCGAGCGGCGGGACATGCGAGCAGGGCGAGCAGCGGCGGCCTTCGGTGATGTGTCGCCAGGAGAACGAGGCAGCCAGAGAAGTAGTGAGGCGGGCGCGGGGAATGCGAGGCGCGGCGGTAGATGTCAGCAGCGGTAGGCAGCATAGCAGCAAGGGCAAGCAGTAGCATAGCGGAAGCGGCTGGAGCAGCACAAGGAGCAGGTGCAGCGGCCGGTGACAGGAGCGGCCGAGCGCGGTGGGGGCGCGGCCACATGCGGGCACGCGCGCGTCAGGGCCTGAACTGGGGTGCGTGGGGCGCGGCCTGACGCGACGGGAGCACAGGCAGCAGGCCGGGCGAAGGTGGCGCGGGGCGTGGCCGGGCTTGCTGGCGCGTCTGAGAGCGTGGCAGACGAAGCTCTGGCTCCGGCGGGGGGTGGGGCATAAGTAAATGGCATAGGAAAACAAGGGGGAAAGCAGGGGGATGGAGGAGGCTCATCGTGAGGCGGCCGGCAGCGAGGTCAGGGGAACCGCGAGGCGCCGGTGAAGGAGATCGGGCCGGGGCAGTGGTGGCCCGACGCGGCATGGGCAGGGGCGATGGCGATGGCCGGGAGCTCTCCGGCTCGATCCAGAGGGCGGAGCCGGTGTGGACGAGTGCGCCGTGGCCTCTGGACATGGCAGCGGCACGAGGGAAGGCCGGTGGCCGCGTGCACGACGATGGCAGGGGCGGGCGAGTGGTGTGCGAGGAAGAAAACGACGCGAGGGGGAGAGGGAAAAACGCTAGGGTTTGGGGAAGGGGCACCGCAGTCTTAACCCCGCAGGTGGCCGGGGGATGGCTGGCACGTAGACAGACCCGGCCATGGTGGCCTAGATGGCTGCCACGCCCATCCCCTGCCTCCTGTAGCAGGAGGTGGGAGGAGAGGTGGCAGTGGGCTAGGCCGGAGGCACGGTGGCCACATATGGCCTAGTAGTTTTAGGTTCTTTCCATTTCAATTTATGTTAGTATTTTTGCTGCTGTTTTGCATTTTAAATTCTTAGCAAACGATTTTTGTTACACATGAAATTTTGCACATAAAACAAGCATAATATTATTAGGTGGCACAAAAAGTGTGGGGGCAAATTGAATTTATTTTATGTATGCTTGAAATTTAAAAAGGCTGAAAAAGTGTTGCTGGTCCACTATTTAACTCTCTAGGGGCATTTCAAACATGTCCAAAAATGTTTGTTAATGCATGGCAATTATGTAGTGAATATTTTGAACCTAAGAAACATTTTTAATTTATTGTTTGAAGAAATAATTTATTTGACTTTATTTTTTAAAATTTGAATTTGAATTCGGTTTGGAACAAAGTGAGGAATAGCAACTTAATTATGATGACATTGCATCATTAGGCATGAGATTAATGTAGCATGATTCTTGGGGTGTTATAAATCTCCTCCACTACAAGAAATCTCGTCCCGAGATTTAAGAGGTCGAATAAGGAGGAAGGTTCTTGTTACGAAATTCTAACGGATCTTTTCATTCTGGGTTGCTCTTCTCGAAGAAGTCGATCCCTTCCGTCGACGTCTTCATTCCTCTGCTCCAGGTCATCATGATGAAGTCGTCACCTTTCTTCGCTGTCTTCATCGTACTTGCGAAAGGACAAGGGGTAACTTCGGAAGAACGGCCTTCTACAAGGTTGCTTATCTGGTAGATAACATCAGGGAAGGTGGCGAAAAGTAACCCTCGATTTGAAACTTAAGAAAATATCGAGAGCAAAGTAAGAAGGTACCATGAGAAGTTTCGAACGGGTAGGAATCAGAAGGTGAAAGGGGTTCAGAGCAACGAAAATAAACATTGCATTTGATACTAGAGTAGATCATCTCTAGGAAGGTGGCTCGTGATCTGCATACAAAGCCAAGTGTGAGGAATAACTTTGGAAACAGGGGTGTATAAGAGAGTCAGGTTTCGATCCTGTGGAACTGTGGATTATGGGCCCACCATGTGGGTTAAAAGTAGGAAGGGCGCTGGCATCTTGCACGGTCATGATAGGAAGGTAGGTCAGAGGATAGCCTGTCAGTTATGTTGGCCACAACGTTGGTACCAAGGGTGAGGGATAAAGAGAACCATTTTCCTGCTCGTTGAAACCAGGCGGACCAATAGGAAAGTTCTCGTCCATCGGTGGTTACCGGAATGTCATCACCGGTAATAATAGGGTCTTACTGACAGAATTATACACCGGGGTGTTTATTTAAGCATGGAACTTATCACTGCTTAGATCATATAAACTATAAGAAAGGTTAAACAAAACAATGGAAATGAAAATGTGATTAGTATATTAATCAAAACAATGGAAAGGAAAATGTGTTTATACCCGAGTATCAAGAGTATAACTTTCCCATACATGACAGGCCAGCAAGTAGATAACCAATTAGGTAAAGGGGCGGGGGAATTCTTGATGTTACCCATACCACGGTGTTTGGATAATCGATCAAGAAACGTTTAGCGTTGCGCTTCCAATATTCTTGTTGATGGTTGGAGTACCACAAACATGCTTCGGGATAGCATTGACATGGTCATCAGGTAAAGGTCAGACTTTGGATTCACAAAGGGTCCATCAGGAACAACTTATAAAATAAGTCATACAATTTCAGCATGGAAAAGATGGGGATGTGGCCGATGGGCGCAGCAACAATTCATCGAGATCTCCGTAAACATGGATTTCCACAATTAAGTGGGCAAGGTGATAGCATTGGACACACCAAAGTATATAATGAAGTTCGAGGAGAACATCCACAATTAAACATTGAACGAAAATGCACTTGGAAATATGGACCAAGTAGCACGATCAATGTTAGAATGGTGATTCGATAACCAAAAGCATTAGAGTGTAACTATCGATCATTCACTTCAAGGCAATAGGGTTGCTAGAAGTTTTAAATTCACACATGATAGTTCAATTGTCCGTATTTCGGTTAGAAACAACACGGGACCAAGAAATGACGGAGATGGCGAGAAGTATTACTATATCAAGAATTAATAGGTGGAGCAATTCTCACAACATCCTTGACATAAAAGATGGTAATAGTCCATGGTAGGACATAACATAAGTTGGATAGCAAGGAACTCAAGGTACAACACAAAACATGAACAAGTTTTGTGTTGGAGGGAATGCGAGAATGTTGTCGATGTTAACACAAATCATCGAGGGGGCAAAGATGGTATTTCTCATCATGATTTCAGTTGATATCCTGGATCAGCTCATAATGTTGATGAAGATCACAACACATTTTAGATAGGTTTCTTGAAGATGTAATCGATCAGCGATGACATCAAGCAAAAAAGAATGGTGACGCAAAAGGTTATCGGAACCACCGATAAGATTGCAAGCAGAAGCGAAATTGTCTTTCAAGACAACCAACATGATGTTGAAAGCTCGATGTAAGCTTAGTGCACTGTCGGGATTGTGTTTCGGGGATGAAGGACATATGTAGCACGAACAAGCTTTAGCATGACGATGATGATGTAGACAATCGGCGGTGAATGACATGATCGAGGACAAACTCGTAAGTAATGAAGATTACTAATAGTTGTTGAATCGCAGTGCAGACCCGATTCACTTATCGGTATCCTTGAGTATTTAACAACCCATAACCCATGGAAAAATGGAATCGGTGAGAAATAATAGTTAATAAAGAGCTCATTAGAGGTAGTGCAATGGCACGATATCCTCGAGATACTAGAGGGTAATACCCGAAGGCGGAACATAATAGAAGCTTAACTAGATCTTTCATCTGCGGACGGCAGTTGCTTTAACCTTGTCCGAGAAATGGGATCAAAGAAGATCAATCGGGACCATGATTGCAAAAGACCAAACCTCAGATATAAGATGAACTTATACCAAGGGGATAATTATTTTTAAGAGAAGCTCCCATGATAAGATCTACATAGTGTCCATGGGCATGAACACAAAGTTCAAGGTCGACTCCCACTTCTCCAATGCATAGCTTCTCATTCACCGCTCTATCAAACATGTTCTGAGACTAAAAAGTTACCTAGTGATATATCAGAATAGTAAGACCAGTGAAAACTTTCGGACTCGCATAGATAGCAAAATGTATCGTGGAGCTCTTTTAGACCAGTGAAAACTTACTATTTGAGGTTTCTCTGAACTCTTTTATGCATGATTATTATAGTTTCGTATTTCTCTCTGATCTATTTATTTGGTTTGGCCAGCTAGATTAATTTATCTTGCAATGGGAGAGGTGCTTTGTAACGGGTTCGATCTTGCGGTGCTCAATCCCAGTGACAGAAGGGTACATGACACGTATGTATTGTTGCTATTAAGGGTAAAAAGATGGGGTTTATTCATGTGTGGGTTTACTTTGTCTATATCATGTCATCTTGCTCAAGGCGTTACTCCGTTTTTTATGAACTTGATACTCTGGATGCCTGCTGGATAGCGGTCGATGTGTGGAGTAATAGTAGTAGATGCAGAATCGTTTCGGTCTACTTGTCTCAGACGTGATGCCTATATATAAGATCATTGCCTTGGATATTGTCATGATTATTTCCTTTTCTATCAGTTGCCCAACAGTAATTTGTTTACCACCGTATGCTATTTTCAAGATAGAAGCCTCTAGTGAAAACTATGTCCCGTGGTCTATTTTCTATCATATTAAAACCAAAAATACCTTGTTGCACTTTTTCTTTGTTTATTTTATTTTTTATTTTTGTGCGATCTATCTATCTATCACCATACAATTTAATCTTGCAAGTAACCGCCAAGGGATTGACAACCCCTTGTTCGCGTTGGGTGCAAGGATTTGTTATCTTGTGTGCAGGTACTGCCAATGTGGTGTTGTGTGGTTCTCTTACTGGATTGATAACCTTGGTTCTTAACCGAAGCAAATACTTATCTCTACTGTACTGCATCATTCTCTCCTCTTTAAGGAAATCCCAACGCACCTTACAAGTAGCACACCCCTTGACCGCTATCCAGCATGCATCTTGAGGTATTAAGTTCATAAAAAACAAAGTAATACTTGAAGCATGATGACATGATGTAGAGAAAGCAAGAACAAATAATATGTTCGAGCCCCATTGTTTTACCCTTAGTAGCAACAATACAAATACGTGCCTCGCTACTACTCCTGTCACAGAGTGAGGACACCGCAAGATTGAACCTACTACCAAGCACCTCTCCCACTGAAGGTAAATCGATCTAAGTGGCCAAAATAGATAGATAGATGGAGAGAAATACAAGGCTACAAAAATCACACATAATAAAGTTCAGAAAAGACTTAATTACTTTCAATGTATAATCTGATCATAAACCTACAATTCATCGGATCCCAACAAACACACTGCAAAAGATTACATCAGATTGATCTCAGACGAGAACATCGTGTTGAAGATCAAGAGAGAGAGAGAGAGAGACATCTAGCTACTGCAATGGACCCGTAGGTCCTGTGGGAACTAATCACGCATCATGGGGATGGCAGCAAGGATGATGTAGATAGTCCCCATGATGGATTCCCCCTCCGGGAGAGTACCGGAAAAGGCATCCAGATGAGATTGTGGAAAACAGAGGCTTGCGTCGGCGGAAGAATTGTTTCAGCTGCTCCCCTGGTGGTTTCTGAATATTTATGAATTTATAGCGTTGGAATTAGGTCAGACGGAGCAACAAGGGGGCATGTCGCACCTACCCCCTGGGCGCGCCCTGCTACATTGTCGTCTCCTCATTTGTCATTTGGACTCCCCTCGAAGCTTCTAGGGCCACTTTTGGTCCAGAAAAAATCATCAAAAAGCTTCATTGTGTTCGGACTTTGTTTGGAAGGGATTTTTTGTAAAACAAGCAGAAAACAACAACTGGCACTTGGCACTGAGTTAATAGGTTAGTTCCCAAAAATGATATAAAATGGTATATAAATAATACAAGATTGATAATATAATAGCATGAAACAATCAAAAAAATAGAACGTCGAAGACGTATCAACATGTAGCAACCCCTATCCCCTACGCCACTACCATTCATCCCTACTCCGTTTATCGAATGGTAATTAAGGGTTTCCCTATGGACGCAACTGAGGCGGTCTCCGTTTTCCCCTACTGCAATGATCCGAGGAGGAGGGATATAAGAAATATCACTACCGACCTCCGCTTCCCACCTTCACACCAGTAGTAATAACCTTCCCTCCAGAGGAGGCAAATGTTGGATGGCCGATTCACCCAACATCAAGAAGATCATTAACATAATTATATAAAGAGGATGTCATCCTATTGTCATTCCATCTTAAACATATACTAGGGTTCCTCCATATCCTCGAGAACTAGGAAAACTACTCGCACATCGAGGGCGTGAACATCATGGGATGAATCATGATGAATATGGGGATGTCATCAAAGTAATTAAAAAGTGAATCCACACCAAAAAATGTATTATAAAGACACTCTGCAAAAAATGTATTATAAAGACATGGAGATGGGATGGTGATGGTGAACACGGATGGTGATGATGCCCTCTCGATGCGGTGATGCGGGGGCCGATTCCTTCGATCAATCCCCCTACGGAATCTTTCCGGAGGCTAGGGTTCTTCATTCTGGACGAGTTTTTGGTGGCTAGGCGTCTCTCATTCCCATCCGATTGCGCAGGGGTGAAATAGTTGACCAGGCGGCAGCGACATTATGAGGTATGACCAACGGTGTGAGCGCTTGCACTCGTACCATACACCATCGAGCGCTTTGTTGCCTCATACACAACTTCTTTCTTCTCGTGATATAGGTGAAGGTGTCCTGTCTTTCGATGAGATGATAAACTGTTGTTTTTGATGGAGTAGACTTTGACGATCCGACTACGAACATGTGAAGACGTCGCGCCTTAGCAATCGCTAAACCAACTCCGAGAGGTTATTGACCACGCTGGAGCACGATCAAGCTGACTACGAGGGTCTATTTACTACACGCAAATGAAGAACAAGTAAGAAACTGAGATTGCAATATGGATATTGTGAATTTAAGAGGAAAGATTTGTTGAGGAACTTGGGGTTCTGAAACGTCTTGGCCTGGTCGTCGGACAAAAATGAAATACGCGAGTTGCAACTATGGCAAACTTTAGTCTCAACAAAACCAAGTCTAAACGATGCTTTAAGGGTTGTATTTATAGGGGAAAAGAGAAGGGATTTCGTCCACCCTTCGCAAGGTGGGACTAAAACACCTCCTGAGTCGTTTACCTACAATACGGACTCTAAAAATAGCCTATGAAATAGTATTTCAAAATTACATGGCGTGGCCCAAAAATAAGGTGTCACAACACCTATAATAAACTATGGACAACATTTATGAAAGGCCATCTTGTATATTTCATCCAGGTCATATGTCATCATGGTGGCTTCAAAGTGCAGAAAACTCCACTGGAAACTCCATCCTTGCTTCCTTCGCGTGCGCCTTCATCTCCATGCTTAATCATACTCCAATGTTCATTCTTCTTGTCCATGCTAGGGCCTTCATTTGTAAGAAAAGCAAATTTATTCAATTTAGGCAACATCATATTCTCATGAACATTAGAATCATTACCAAGAAATGAAAGTACTTGGTATTTTAATTGGTGTGTGTGAGCTCTAGTAATTGGTCCAGTATGTGTAGCAGCAAAGGTTCTGGGTGTAACTGTGGTAGTGATGTCCTCATCATCTCCCTTATTCTTTATTCTTTTATGATAATGTAATATCACATTGATTAGTGTGATTTCATCACCATTTCTTGATGTTATTTCCCGAAACTCCAATACGATCCCGAATGTGACAACTTGGCGAAAACATATAAAAGAGGTGCACGGATGCAATAAAATCCAAAGAATCCTATAGCTACAGAATGAAATAAAAGATGCAAAAAAACACAAAAATTGGACTCATCAACTCCCTCAAACTTAGAGGTTTGCTCGTCCCCGAGCAGATGATGCAGCTTATAAAAAGATAATTACCAAAATCACACATGAGGGCTACATGCACTTTCACCTCTCACCTAAAAGCAATTCTAGCAGAGTCACCATATACCTCCCGAACCGATTGACCCGGTCTAACCGAATGCTTAGGCCTACCACTAGCCTCCTCTAAAATTCAGTTTATGGTTTCTAAACCATGCCCTGCAATACTTGTTTTGAAAAATAGTCATGAAAGAAATAATAAGGTAAACTAGGCAACATCAATTCAGTAATCCATAGCTCATCACAAGCACAGATGCTCCCGGGTGAAGAGTAAAAATGTGTAAAATAGTGAAAATATGGAATTTGTACACATCAAAGATGAACAAGTTTTCTAAGGGCATGCAGAATTCCACGATGATTTGATATTGGAGGAGCTTAGGATGGGAAAAATCATTGCTCCAAAAACGAATTTTTAACCATTCTCAAAATGCCGATTTTTCTACAACTCCTTAGATGCCCACTCGCCATGAAATCTTGTATGCCCTTTGAAAACTTATTCATGTTTGATGCCAATATAAAATTTATTTTTTTGAATTTTTTTTACCATTACTTCTGATTTTACTATTCATCATAGGGAGCAGATACTCCCTAGCACCGAAATGCCGTCCTCAAATCAATTAGGTAAATTTTGGACTCCTTTGATAAAGGATTTTCATAGGAATTTTGGAGGATTACAATCCTTAGGATTTTTATCTATGTTGGTTGTTTGATTCATAGGATTGAATCCTATAGGAATTTTTCCTAATGATATTTTTGTACTACTTCCCATTGAATTTCTAGCATCCACTCAAACCTCTTTGAAAGAATCCTTTGTTTTTCTACGATGCAATTAAACAACCAAAATGATGTAGGATTGAGATGAGCATAACATTCTAATCCTATGTTTTTCCTATTCCCGTGTTTTTAGAATCTTGCGAATTAAAGAGGCCCTTCTTCTTCTTTGTCAACTGGGGAACTGTGATTGTTCTAATATGTTTGAATGTCAAACGGAATCTATAGCGCCACACTAACTTAGCAAGGAGGCCGCTGATAAAAAGAAAAAACATAGCAAGGAAACCATCACACACAATGCATCATAATCCTAGTCTCTCCGGGCCTTTGCTCCATTGCAATTACCTCACATTTTAGCTCGATAGAATTTTTGTCCGCAAATGTCCGCCGACATCCTGTCGGACGCAAGTCATCCAACCGTGACCACCAAATTTCGAATATTGAAAATAATCAAGGATATATACCACAGTGCATCAATAAATCAAAAATAAATATTTCAATGCAACAATACTTAAAAGAAAATATTATAATCCAAACATAAAGTCGTGAAACATAAAAGTTCAAATTTAAATTCAGTTGATTTGAACACGTGTTCTAATTGTCCATATGAAATCCCCACAAATTCTCAACCAAATCATCCTGAAGTTGTGTACGAGTTCCTTGATTACGAATCTGGTGTGCGGTTCCAGAAATTGCTCAAATGTCGCCGGATTCTGCTCTCGAAACTAGATAGGATCACCCATTTATTGAAAATCCTGACCATGACAAATTGCCTCACCCACATCCTTCACAATCATGTTATGCATGGTTATATAACATGTCATCACCTCTCATTGTTTAGCAGGTCCATAAACAACTACAAAATGGAGCACTCCAAATGCCATCTCCACATCCTTTCTGGGACCTTCTTGTCTTGCATCAAAGTGAAATTTTTGTGACCTCCTGAATCGGAGATGGTCTTAACACAGGTCGCCCATGGAGGATGGATAGCATCAAAAAGATAGTGCCTCTTGTTATACACATGCCCATTGATGATATAATTGCACGCAAGGGTTTCGTTCGCACACAGTCTTGCAGATAATGGAGACCATTGTGTTGATGTCATTGTGAGACCCTCGCATGACAAAGAAAGATAGTCAAATCTAGTGATCGTGATGCAGCTGCTTCAAGAATGAAGAAGGGCTTTTATGATGGCCCTCATATTTCCCTTGTTGGCAATTCTTCATTTCTAGTTATCAATCCAGGAATCCGAGCATAAATGGAAACCATCTTGATTCTCCAAGTGCCATGAGCATTGTTGTGTCTTCAGCATTTGGTTCTATCAAGTACTCCGGTCAGGACCACTCCAGTAGAAAATTTAACCATAACTTCTAGCGTGTGCTCTCAAACATCCGGAGGTACCTCTCCCATGAGTCAGCGGTGCCATACACAAAACATCCTCATTGCATCGGTAAACTTCTGGAGACCAGAAAAGCAAAGGCGACCAATGGCATCCGTCTTCAAAAAAAAAGATGAGAACATCAAGAGATTTCACTATGGCATCTAACTGAATAGTTACCGTGCATGGTGTCCACCATGGATGGCGTCGGCAGGGGCGAAGGTTACCTAGGTGGCAGCCGAATCCGACGGAGTGCGGCGGTGGCGTTGGTTTGGTGGGCTGAGCATGGGTGGAGCTGCGGAGGTTTGGCAAGGCTTGATCGGCGTGGGAGGAGGGTACTAAGGCGCCGTCGGTCTCCGGGAGCGGACAAGGAGGACAGGACTGTGAAAATATGCGGGACTCAAGGGGTGGATATGTGGTGTCGGAGTCTGACGTGACAGGTGTCCGTACTCCTCCCGGAGGTCTCACGGATTTGTAGGTGATTTGTGGGATTTCGAATGTCGGCAGTGATCCAGTCCGATTTGATTATCTGCATTGGATGGCTAAAAATGACGGGACGATCAGGTCCAAATATTTACGAGCATTTTTGTGAGAAGATGCCCTGCCATTAGCAAGGAACCGCTGTCGAAAGAGAAAACATAGCAAGGAGACCACCAGAGATCCACACGCCGCACCATAGCCCTACTCTCTCGGGCTCACTTGGGCTCAGTGCAAGTACGACGGAGTGGTTGTGGTGCTTCGGACTCTGGCCGTGACCCGTGAGCGTAGCGGCGCCGCACGTACGCACTCCTACTCCTACATAGCCGCGTCTACGCGCAGAGGCAGCAGGGAGGGTGATTAGTGGGGAGTCGTACAGCGAGCGAGGGGGGAGTAAATGGGGCTCGCAAAAGGCCGACGAGGTGAGGACGTGAGAAAGCAGTAACTTTAAATGAACCCTCTGGCCTTCGAGCGTACCCCTAGCTCGGATTTTGAGCAAAGGAAAAGGAGCACGTACTTGCATGTGTGTGCGCGCGCGCGCTGCGCTGTGCTGGGCTCTCTCGTGGAATTGAATGCGGAGCTCAGAGTTCCCTGCGTCGCTGCGACAGACACCGGCTGCTGTCGCTGCTGCTGTTGCAGCCGCAGGCCGAGGGTCACCCATCATGGCCGGCCTCGCCGCGCCCGCGCAGGTGCTCGGCCCCGTCACTGAACCGCTCCTCGACGTGTACCGCCGCTGCCATTGCTACAGTCGCGCACAAGAGCTGTCGACGTGAGCAGTGCGCGTTTCTGTTTCTCCATCGGAAGGGCCAGATAAGCCAAGCGTATGATCCGATCCATCATGATGCAGTACCACCTATGGACCGTATGGTACATGTACATGTACTACAGTCCACAGGATGGTGGGCTTGCATGTTGCAAATGCAGCATTGCGGAGGAAATTAGGGATGGTCACATAAGAAGACATCGTAATGTGCGTATTTTTTGCTTGTGCGTCCACGTTCAACTTTTCAGTCAGGCACTCCTGCTCTCGTGGCATGAGTGTCACAAACTTGTCGACAACTAAAGACGAGGCGGGGGGGGGGGGGGGGGGGCAAAACTTATCACCTGAATGCGATGGCACCACAAAATATATATTTTTACGTAATGGCACCACAAAATAAATAGCACTCCTGTGCCCGTTAGATGGCAGTCACAGACTTGTCCAGAAATGATGGCACGGGGGGGGGGGGGGGGGGCAAAAATTTATCACCTGAATGCGATGGCACTACAAAATCGGTATGGAGAGAGCGCAGGAAACACACACTGCCACTATTCGCATGCATGGCGCACAAGAAGTATACGCTGCGCTATAGTAACACTGGACTGCGTCTGATTCAGGAGCGTTTGAATATTTCCTGGACAACGTCCTTTGACTCGTCCCATGCTGCCCCAACTACGGGCTAAAGAAAGGCGTATCACGGACCGGACAGAGCCCGTTGCCACTCTCAGCTTTACAAGACCATGCACTCTGCACGCAGTCTGCAGAGACGAGTTTCGCCGGAAGTAGTGGTTCGATAGATAGATAGATATGAAAACCCACGAGGCAACGGGGTTCAATGTTCATGATTGCATTGCCCTTTTCTTCTTTGTTGCAAGAGTCGAAATTTCAAAACATTTGACAGGATTACCCATTTGTAACAACTACCCCCTCCGTTCCAAAATAGATGACCCAACTTTATACTAACTTTGTACTAAAGTTAGTACAAAGTTGAGTCATCTATTTTAGAACGGAGGGAGTACTGTAAAACAGACATAGATCGCCACAAATATAGCTTTCAAAAACAAACCCAGAATGCATTTGATAATATTTTTTCACATCAGAGTTAAATAACAGGTCACGAATTATGCAGAACCACTTCTCAATACTTCACTAGCTAGGGGACCTTCTAATCCCGTAATCGTCAAAGAAAAATACGTCATAAATATCATGGTAGAAAGCATACAGCATAAAGATGCACGTATACAATCTCAAAAAAAAAAAGATGCATGTAGACGGCACAGAATGAATCAACAGAACGACGGTTGACAATCAACAATGAGGCAGCAAATAACAGTTCAGTGTCTACTGGCATCCCTTGTCCAGCACAGATAGCAGCAGATAAGCTCTGTTTATTCAACAATACATTGTCAACTTGGAAATATCCAGCAGAATTTAAGCGAGGACCATGACATACAGGCACATTGCCTAGGCATGATGCAAGAGCTAGACTGCGTAGCACAATGCAGCTGAATGCACATTATTGACAGACCAATATCCAGTTCACGACCAGTAGCCAAAAGCCCCAGCGACTACTAGGCATGATGCAAGAGGAAGGTTGCATATGCATAGCACAATGCAGCTCACTGCACATTATTGACACTCTCATATCCAGTTCACCCTCTAATGGTTGAAAGCCCTAGCGACTACTACTACGCATCGACAGTTCAGAGCTCAAGTTGGACGACCGACTTCTGATTGACACCTCAACACGACACACGACCAAGCTGGAAAACTTGTGTGCACGAACAGTGCAGACTCACAACCAGTAAGTAACAGGGTTAAAATGTCCTGTGAGAAATAGCTAACGACACCACAAAGAAACGAAAGGAACTATGATGTCAAGAACTAAAAGACCACGGCTAGACCAATAACAGGCACCTAGCAATGTACACCGCCGTGTGCCTGAAACAGTAACAGGACGTTTGCCCTGAGTTAACCACACTAGTGTCAGCATAACAACGTCAATCAGAACACCCAGATGTCTTGTCTCACACATGATCCACTAATGTTCCCATATACCACAGGAGGCCCACGATAAGACCTGCAAATATGACAGAAGGTAAACATAAGCTGTGACAGGAGGTAAAAACATGAAGCACAAGCATATATGTTCTGTTAGAGACTAAGAATTGATGATCTCTAATCGCATAATTCAAATGTGATATGCAAAAACCGGGCGTGTTTGTCGCAGCTAACTATCATTGACTACGTGGGTGCAGCACCAACCAGATACACTCCAGGCTTGCCATGCACGCAACTGGTGTGGCAACCATCACCATCTACATGCAGTTGTATTTCCCTCCTACAGACAGCTTTGCGCGGAGGTCACGAGAGGAGTCGCTGTATAGCGACCAGCACAGCCAGCAGAGTAGCACGGAGAGCAGCGAACAGCCTCGGCCTTGGAAAGTAAGGGCGGCGGCGGCAGCATCAGTAGTAGGCAAGCAGCACACTAGCAGCGACTCCAAATCCAGGGAGAGCCAGGCGCGAGACCAAGTTGCAGGCCCAAGCACTAGAAGGCTGGACCAAGTACTAGTAGCAGCAGGCCCAAGCAAGAAGCAGAGCCACACAAGGCTGCACTGCAGGAGGAGAACAGCCAGGGAAGACCGGGCGCTGGGTGGCGCACGGAAAAGAGCAGACTCGCCAGGAGCAGGGGCGGACTGCTGGCCAAGGCTCTGAAAGATGGAAGGACCAGCACGGTGAAACGGCGCCTTGAGGTGGAGTCGTCGTGCCTGGGTGGCGGCGGCTCAATTCCAGTGGGAGGCAACGACTTGAGCAGTGGATGGCGGCGGCTGCAATAGGAGAGATGGCGGCTGCAATAGCAGAGATGGCGGCAATGGCTGGAGAGGAAAGATCTGGGTGCGGCCGCCAATGAAGAACACAGGCGGCCGTCGAGGGTCCCAATCCAAGAGGTGGCCTGTGGCTGCCCAGTAGCGAGCGTGTAGAGGCCTAGCGGCGCATCGATCCAATGGGGCCCAAGTTGATGCAGGGGACGGTTGGGATGAGTTCCACCAGGGTCGAAGGAGGCAGCCATCGCTTGGTCTTTGAGCAGAAGCAGAGGAAATCTTGATCAGGAAGAGGTCGATATGTAGAGAAGTCCCCGGACAAGCACAGGAGACGCGCAGATCGTACAGACCGAAAAAAAAAATCGATCGACAGCAAGGACGAGTTGTGGCGTCCGAGGGAGACCTAAACCTAGGCTCTAATACGATGTTATGATGCAACTTATCTCTATTGCAAGGCCCACGGGGCATATATATTACACAAGACTTGAGGTGCAAGGAAAGGAAACATAGCCTAATAAGGACTCCTAGACCAATAATAATACTCCCTAACAAAGTGCTTTCTTTGGTTCAATAGTTGCATTTGTAGGTTAGAAAAAATCCCTAAGCTGTACTAATTTCACACACAGTTATACCGATATGTAAAGTAGGAGATCCAAATGTGATGGATCAAACTTGTGAAGTGACAACCCACATAAGGTACAAAATTGTGCAAATTTGCAAGCAGCTTCCACAATTAAACGAACCAATGGATGCCACACAAACCCCCCAAATAACAATGTTACAATAAAAGCTTCAGGTGACAGTGAGCATATTTTCAGTCATTATGAATTTGTGATTCAAAAACTAAACAGTTAACGGTTAAGGATCATGACACGAAACCACAAACAAGAACAATTTGTTACCTGACAGGTGATGAGATGGTATTTACAAGAGTTGTCTTCTTATTACTCAGAGAAAGTGAATGCATGAGAGCACTATCCTATCATTGGCAATATATGGCCTGGTCTATCTGAGGGGGAATTGGTTTTATCTCAGTCCCAAGCTCCTGCTCAATCCTATACCTGTTCCGGAAACAATATTCTGTCAAGAGAGCAACTAAAGAATATAAGAGGTCAAGAAATTTGAGGTAGGAAATGAGCATACAAGTTAAAGCGATCCTCGTAGGTGATCAAATTCACAGCCAAACCAAGGTGACCGAATCTCCCAGATCTACCAACCTATAAAGCCAAAAAAAGGTCATGAGAATCATTAAAAATCAGAGCAGGAAGAGATATTATGAACAAAATAACCAAAATATCGAGGATAAACCATTTACATGATACACAAAAATTATTTTTCTATTCGGATAAAATCCATTAAGGCTGTGTTCGGGACAACGGAATTTTACAGGAATCGTGGAGGTTTCCTTTGCTGTGGATTTCTTTCCTTCGGAGCATTCAGTGCAAAGGAACAGCCACACTGATTCCAAAGAAAAGGCTTCCTACCCTCCGTTTTTCAGAGGAACTTCAGCATGCGCTCGAAGCTCATTTTTTGTGTAGGACCAAGGCAAACAGGTGCAGCCCTGGACTGGTGGTTTTGATGCATTTGACTGTAGAAGCAGGGTGGACCTGGTTCAGATGGACCATCCAATGGCACGTTAAAGCAAAACGATGGTGGTGCATGTGGTCCGTGTTCACGTGTAACAATGATTCACCAAGAGGTGTAACAATGATTCACCAAGAGGCAAGCACAGCCGATTGCCCTTAAGTTTTTAATCTGTCCGTTAATTTATTATATCTCCTATGCTGGCTTTCTGGCGTTCCGAACACCACTAGTTGAACTTTTTACTGCAATTTCAAGCCTGTAGGTTTTCACTTTGGCCTCCATCCTATTCCTACGCATTTTTCTATCCCTTTGTTTTGTGCCACGTTCCGAACAGGGCGCGGGATTGTGGAACAGATAAAACAATATTCCCAGAATACGTAATACATACGAAAATTTGATTGTCACGGTATGAGAAATTGAGTCAAAAAAATCATTTGCATACCCTGTGGAGATACGTTTCAGAGCTCTTGGGGAAATCAAAATTGATAACAACATTAACAGCTTGAATATCTATCCCCCTTGTGAAAAGATCTGAAAAAGATGAAGCCACAGACGTAAGAAACTTGAACAAATGGTATGCCACACACTTCTTCCAGGTTTCCAGCAACAAGTCCAACAACTACTAAACAATTTTACTACTCCCTAGATCCATATTAACTGAAGCTGGTTTAATACAAAATTGTACTTTGTACTAAACCAGCGTCAATTAATATGGATCGGAGGGAGTAGCATCTATTTCTTAATAAATTCACCACTGAAGTGATTCTGCTTATAACAAGCAGTTGATGGAAGTTTGAAGTGATCACTGGAAAATTGACTGGCATGAAACAACAATATTAGATTTTTCTTTTCGATTGTGTCTTTCACTGCCAGAACTAATTTGAGACACTCGTCTCTTAGTTAGTCACTTGACATTTGACAAGTATCTCTTCGGGGATAGAACTCTACTGAAATTTAAAACAGCAAACTAAATAGATGATTTATTGAGGACAAAACATGTATAAGTGATTGATTAGACCGAGTTAAAATTTCAAGTGGACTGTGCCTTTTCATCAAAATAAATTGCATAATGGCAAGGATGAAGACAAGCTTAGATTGAGTGACACAAATATGTTATTTGTACGCAAGAACACAGATAACTCAGACCAGATAGCATACAAAGGGAGATGAACTAGCAATGAGTTCGAAACAGAAAACGGGCAATACAGAAGACACATAATTACTTACCTGTACAAACAAGGTTCCTGCATGCCCCATTACGGAAATCATGGAAAACTCTGTTACGGTGGTCCTGCAGCATCTTTGCATGGATGTAGAAGCATGAGTAACCAAGCTCCGTGATCTTTTTCGCTAATAGCTCAACACGATTTACAGAGTTGCAGAATATTATTGACTGATTTATTTGAAGCTGTACCGATATAAACATAAATTGGATTATTTATATGTATGCGGGAGATCAAAATGTCCAACTAAATTAAGAGACAGTTATTAAACCTTGGAAAAGAGGGTGTTAAGACAATGAACTTTCTGCCTTTCTTCTACAAAAGCATAGAATTGTGTAATTCCCTTCAGTGTAAGTTCATCCATGAGGTTAATAACATAAGGTTTAGGCAGATATTTATCCTTGAACTCCTTGACAGTCACAGGGAATGTTGCTGAAAACATTAAAATCTGTCGACTCGCTGGAAGGTAACGGATCAACTGCTCTATAGAAGGTTGAAATTCAGGAGAGAGAAGCTTGTCTGCCTGCGAAAAGCCAACCTCTCATAAGAAAGCACAAACATGTGTATGTAGATATATTTATTTATTGACAAGCCCAAGACTACAGAAGCAAATTCATTCAGGTTAAATTCTACAAACAAAAATAGCTTCAATACATTTACTATAATGTCCCAAGCAGGTTGGGGTAGGCTAGACATGTAACCCAAGAGAAAATAGCTTCAATGCATTTCATTATAGTATATTACAAGATAAAGACGAGGGCGCCGCCACCTTGTTTCTCAGCTTCAGGTACTATCTGTCTTTAGGAACCATAACTCAATTCTTTTACAGACTAACCTTGCCTTCATACATACTCTTTACCAGTGTTTCATCTTTCTATCATTCTTATTCACAAATCACAAGTAACTTAAGCAATGATCTTAATGCCAGTGCTTCTCACTACCAACTATTACCTCCATCCCAAAATTCTTGTTTTAGATTTGTCTAGATATGGATGTATCTAACACTAGAAGTAACGGAGGGAGTACTATTTAGCATAAATACAGGAACTCATTTTTTTCACGGGGTTATTATTGCTTGCAAGTATACATGCTTTCTCATGATTTTTTTCACATTCTTGTTGTTTTTTCCAAATGAACTAAATAGTAATGAATTCGATGTTACAGTTTGATTTCAAAAAACCTTATTTGTTCGACAGGAACTAGAAAGGGCAGTTACTTGATGTAGCGGTTGAGGGACGAATCATATATTTGCATGTTGAGTCAGGGAAAACAGAATCGGCGTAGGCATAGTCCAATAGCTACAAATTCCTCTTCTGAAATGGTTTTCTTAAGGCACTTCTACAATGACGACTGAAGGCATAGTATGAGATGTAATAACTATTTAGTTTGCTGATGAACTCAAGTTATGTTTGCAACTAAAGTTATGGTGCGGGCGTGCGGCACAATTGCTCAGCTCCATACCAAGTTACCAACCAGTTATAAACCCCTGGCATGTTTGGTTCACGTACTACTACTTAAGGTTGCAAACTTCACAACTTCTTTTGCTCAAACCCAAGGAGTACTTATCAAGCTATGTTACATTGTCAAAATAGGAGCCACATTTTGGCTAAGTCTAAGGGCATCTTTCAACAGTTCTCTGAGTCGGTGATGTGCGCGACTCTCTTGGCAAAGAGTACTTAACACAGGTGTGGCCATGAACCAGAGCAGGTGTTAACTTAAACTCAGTCAACTTGCCTAACTACCAAACAGGCCCAGCAAAAAAATGCTAGTTGCCACAAGTAGCTACATAAACTGTGGGTTCGAAAACTTTTCAGAACATAGTGGCAAAGTATGGTCAGCAACCAGCATCCAAACAGACAGATACAAATACAAGTGAACAAATTCACCATGTATTAAGATTAAAAAAACAGACATTTACAAGACAATGCAAGCAATGTGACTACTTAGATACGCTTAGAATGAATTACCTCGTCCATAACAAGCATTGAACAGTCCTTCAAGATGCAAACACCTTTCTTCGTAAGGTCCAAAATACGTCCAGGCGTTCCAACAAGTAAATGGACAGGTTGATATAGACGAACAATATCATCCTTCAGGCTAGTTCCACCAGTGGTGACCATAACTTGAATCTTCAGGTGCTTGCCAAGCTCTTTGCAAACTTGGGATGTCTGTAGAGCCAGTTCCCTTGTGGGAACAACTATAACAACTACAAATAACAGGAGGCAGCATTCGATTATTAAAACTTTCTAGTACTATATAGCTGACTAATGCACAGGTACACCGAAACAAAAACAAATAAAACCCCGTGTTGGGAAGAAGCAAATATACATGTCAAAGTTTCTATCAGCTATTACTATCAAGGCACGGGTAATACATTTGACCCCCAAAGAAGTATCTATCAGATCAAGTGAGGATGCAGACCAAACCTTGAATAGCATTTTTGTCCTGGTCGATCTTTTCCAGTGCAGGAATACAAAATGCAGCTGTCTTGCCAGTTCCATTTTTTGCTCTAGCAAGAATATCACTACCAGTTAATGCAATAGGAATGCTTTCTTCTTGGATTGGGGAGGGATTTTCAAATCCTTTCTCATATATTCCCATCAGGAGTTCACGCTTAAGAAAATAGTCTTCAAACTCATTCCCTTTGGTGGCAGTAACATCCTATACAAAGAACAAGATAAACAATAACGATCACATCAAGACACAAAGCAAGGAAGCAACATTATGAATTAGCTTATTGAACACGACATTAACCAAAGATCCAAGGCATCTAACACTTGTGGGGATAAAAAGTCCATAACCAAAGTTTCTTAATATGCCAGTATTATCATTACAATAATATATAGGATGAAGTCTTATTTATTCATGTTGAAAATACAAGTAACTAGCATCAAGGATCAAGTAATGAAATATTGATTTGCATGTTATGGTATGAAGATAACTCATGGATTTCAGACAAAACAGCGTTCAAAACTAGGATCGCCATATATTTGGCATGCAATGTAGGCATCACAAACAAAAGTTGATAAATAAAGAAAATCGTGGGTACAATTTTTACCACGGCAAGAAATAACTAGTTACACAAAGTAGAGATGGCGACCGACACATTGCAAAGTTCAGGTATTCCTGGTATCCGAAGTACCCTAACTCCAGAAACAAACACAAAACGAAGAATCAAGATGGCATGAATTACCTCTGTCCTGAATCGTGTATCTGCGGGTGGAAGCTTCAGTTGGGCCTTCCAATCTTGTGAACTGCACAAACCAAGTATAATAATTGCTGAGTGGCCATCTCCAGCTCACGTTTCTCCACTTAGAATGGTTATTTATGATCATGTCTAGATTAATGATTCATTAGTTACCCGATGTTTGCTAAACTACATTGTATTACAGTTCAGCTAGAAACATAGAATGCGGAAAACTATTGTGGGTTGCTTAGCATCAGAAAAAGAAGCATCTCCCACAGCATCTGGTTGGCTTTCGCAAGCTACATTGGTGATGCTTAAACTATGTGTTGAAGCATCAGCTACCATGACCTATAAGTTGCCATCCAAACTATTTATCGTCTCACCTAGGATCGTTGCCGACCGCCGCTGGGGGTGGCCCCACGACCTTGGGCCCGCTGGTCCCGGCCGCGTTGATCTGGTTTCGCCGCAGCCACTGCTGCTGCTGCTGCTGGTGGTGGTGGTGGTGATTTTGGTGATGCTGCTGCTGGTGGTTATTTTGGTGGTGCTGCTGCTGGTGGTTATTTTGGTGGTGCTGCTGCGGCTGCGGCTGCGGCTGGCGCTGCACGTATTGTTGCTGGTGCGCCCCCGACGTCTGCTGGTGGTGGTGGTGGTTGTTCTGCGACAACGGCGGGCCACGCCCGTAGTAGTTAGGGTTCCCGCCGCGACCGTTGCCGGTTCCGGGAGGGTACCTGGCGCGCGGATCCATGGGTGAGAGGAGGGATCAGATCTTGTCAGGAATCGGCGAGAGAAGGGGCAGATCGAACAGCGACGAGAAGATCGGAAAGGGGAAGTGGATTCGGATGGTGGAATCAAGGTGTTCGGCGCCCGGATCAGGCCGAAATTTGAACCCTTTCTGCCTAGTGTTCGTGCCGGGGAGGAGGAGCGAGACGACGGAACGGAAGGGATGGTTGCGTCGCCGAACGTCTGAAGCTAGGGCAGCGGCGAGTTGGAATTGGAGGAGGGAGACAATTACAACAATGCCCTGCCAAATTTATCTGGGTACGCCTGAAAACGGAAAAATTACTACTACTACTCCCTCCGTTTCTAAATATAAGTCTTTCTAGAGATTTCACTATGAATTACATACAGAGCAAAATGAATGAATCTACACCCTAAAATACGTTTATATACATCCGTAGTACTAAACAAACCTTGTACTGGTAGACGAAAACTAAATCAAGCCATAATCTTCTAAAGCTGAAATCACCACACCAAATTATCCTGGTCTATTTTAAACCTTGAAGAAGTTTCCAAACAGGGATTCATCGACATGGCAGATCGAACCAAGAATTATTGGGTTGTTTTTTTAAGAAATCTCGCTTCGCTTTATTAAGCATATGACATTTCCATAATAGAAAGGCTGGGTCATGGGAATGTCCCAGCCATAAGTGGCGACTTACACCTAGCACATAGGCGTGCTTGACAAAAAAAATAAGCTTCAAAATTAAAGTTTCTACTTCAAAAATAAAATTACAACTATGAAAACCGGTTCTTCTGCCTGTATCTCGTGAATAATTGTTGCATGTGTTTCACCAGTTCCTTCATCGATATCTTGTATCACACCCTTGCAATCTGTCGCAATGTGAATTCTTGCAAGATTGTTGGGTGCAGCTGAGGGAGGGGGCGCGACAAGTATTTGGGTCGGCCCACTATACCACAGCAAGGTATGAAATGCTCGTGTTATTAAAATTTTGTTCAAAATTTAAAAATATGTTCATGTTTGCAAATTATGTTCATAAATTCAAAACATGTTCATGTTTTTTAAAAATCATTTTCAAAAAATGTTCAGAAATTTCAAAAAAGAATGTTCTTATTTTTAAAAAATTGTGCCAATTTTCAAAATATGTTCATCCTTTCAAATTTTGTTCATAAAATCAAAAAATGTTCGGTAATTAAAAAATATTCATGCATTTAATATATTGTTCATAAGTTAAAAAATGTTTTTGTTTTCTCTTTTTGGTCACAAATTACAAAATGTTTCGTTTGGAATTTCAAACAATCTTCAAGATGTGTCCTTTAATGATTTCTTCTTACGATCTGATGTCCATATGTGAGTAGTCCGGTAAGGTATGGGTTGAGGCATAGGTCTTGCAACCCTTTGTATTTTTTGTGGGGATCAATGTAATGGCTTTGAATTAACATCCCGTATATGTGAAATAACACTTGATGCAAGACGCATGTCGGTCAAGATATTATTTGGACACATCCCCCACTTCGGTTTGTAACAAGCGCATCTCGATGGGTGACTTCCAGCGCACAAATTAAGATCATATCTCGTCCCAACACAAATTCATGGTTGTAAGCATTAAGACCTCACACCCGTACTTCTTTTTATTATAGTGTTTGAATAATCGTTTGCTTGATTGATCCGGTCAAAAGCTGGAATTGATCCTTTAACGAAAGCTTGCTAGAGACCATCACTTTAGGGGAATCTTTCTCTCGTGGGTTCGATAACCCAGGGTCACCTCGGTGTGGGATACTTTTCTGTTCCTTTACCGGATCACTAAAAGGAGGTATCACCGTCTGATGCTTCGTTCCCCCCTCCCCATCGACTCTTCACCCCTTGTGTTTCATCTCTCGGAAAATACAAAGCATGTGGAAGATTCATGGCGGTCGTCCGCCTCTCCCGCGTCGTTCGGTGAGCGTTCCTTGCCTTTGACGCTCTCCACCGGCACTCACTATTGTCAATCACAAACAAAAGAAGGGTCGTTGCCCTGCTACAGCTTTTTCATCACTCCCTGTTGCATCCATGCTAAGCTCACTGGCGCCGACCACAACAACGTTCCTCGTCAAGGCTGCACACCTCCAGTTGCAGCATCTATGGCGACGACGGGCAAGCAAAGCTGGTGGTAGCAAAAATCTTGTGCGTTGGTTTCAGCAAAACAAAACATGGTGGAAGCAAAATGAGACGGTGGTTCCAGCAAACCCAGGATGGTGGTAGCAAAAATTGGCTGGTTCCAGCAAAATTAGATGCTGATCCCAGCAAAACCAGGATCGTGGTAGCAAAAACTGCTGGGGAACGAAGCATGAAAATCAAATAAATTCCTACGGAACACCCAAGATCCAATCTAGGAGATGCATAGCTATGAGAGGGGAGTGTGTCTACATACCCTTGTAGACCGAAAAGCGTTAGCGTCGTAACGCGGTTGATGTAGTCGTACTCTTCACGGTCCAATCTGATCTAGTGCCGAACGGACGGCACCTTCAAGATTAGCACATGGTCAGCTCGACGGCGTCCTCTCCTTCTTGATCCAGCAAGCGAGGGAACGGAGGTAGATGATATCGGAACCAACACAACGGCGTGGTGGTAGTGGTGGAAGCGGAACTCCGGCAGGGCTTCGCCAAGCGCTGACGGAACGTGGAGGACTACTGGGAGGGAGACGGGGCAAGCATGGAAGTGTTGGCTACCCCCAGCGCCTCCCCACTATATATAGGGGTGAGGGAGGGGTGTGGCAGCCCTAGCCCCCCTCCCAAGGCAGTGGGGCGACGACCAAGGGGGAGGAGTGCCCTCCAAGACAAGTGGAGGCCCTCTCCCTTAGGGTTTCCCCTCCTCATGTGCATGGGCCTTGTAGGGGCTCGTGCCCCTGGACCATTAAGGCCAGGACGCCCCCTACAGCCCATGCTACTGTATGGGACGTGGTGGAACCCTCCGAGGGCTTCCGGACCCCTCCGGAACCTTTCAGTGGCTTCTGATATGTCTCCAACGTATCCGGAACCTTTCGGTGGCTTTTGATACGTCTCCAACGTATCTATAATTTTTTATTGTTCTATGTTGTTATATTATCATTCTTGGATGTTTTACAATCATTTTATAGCAACTTTATATCATTTTTTGGGACTAACCTATTGACATAGTGCCTAGTGCCAGTTGCTGTTTTTAGCTTATTTTTTACTTCCCAGAATATCAATACCAAACGGAGTCCAAACACAGCAAAACTTTTTGAAGATTTTTTCTGGACCAGAAGACACCTTGTAGGCCAAGAAAGCACCAGAGGGAGGCCCGTGGGGAGCACAACCCACCAGGGCACGCCCAGGGGGGTTGTGCCCCCCCCCCCACGGAGGCCCCCTGCATCGCCTCTTCGCCCTATAAATTCCCAAATATTCCAGAAACCCTAGGAGAGACGACGAAACACAATTCCAGCCGCCGCAAGTTCCAAAACCACGAGATCCAATCTACACCATCACGGAGGGGTTCATCATCCTCATTGGTGCCTCTCCGATGATGTGTGAGTAGTCCACCATAGACCTACGGGTCCATAGGAAATAGCTAGATGGCTTTATCTCTCTGTTTTGATTCTCAATACAATGGTCTCTTGGAGATCTACTTGATGTAATGACTTTTTGCGGTGTGTTTGTTGGGATCCGTGAAAATTATTTGAGTTTTCTTTGATCTCTTATATGCATGATTTCTTATAGCCTCATATTTCTTCTTCGAATCTTTGGTTTAGTTAGGCCGACTAGATCGATTTTTCTTGTCATAGGAAGAGGTGCTTTGTGATGGGTTCGATCTTGCGGTGTTCTTTCTCGGTGACAGAAGGAGCAGCAAGACACGCATGTATCGTTGCTATTAAGGATAACAAGATGGGGTCTATTCCTACACGAATAGATCTTGTCTACATCATGTCATCTTTCTTATTGCATTACTCCATTTCTCCATGAACTTAGTACACTAGATTTATGTTGGATAGCGGTCGATGTGTGGAGTAATAGTAGTAGATGCAAGCAGGAGTCGGTCTACTAATCTTGGACGTGATGCCTATATAATGATCATTGCCTCGATATCGTCATAATTATTTGATCATCTATCAATTGCCCAACAGTAATTTGTTCACGCACTGTATGCTATTTTCTCGAGACAAGCCACTAGTGAAATCTGCGGCCCCGGGGTCTATCTTTTATCATATTGATTTTCGATCTATTTTTGTTCGCTTTTATTTTCAGATCTATTATCCCAAAAACCCAAAAATACCTTGCTGCACTTTTTCTTTCTTTATTTTATTTTGTGTTATTGCGAGATCTATTTATCCAAAATCATACAAACCAATCTATCTTTTACCCGAGGAGGGATTGACAACCCCTCTTACGCATCGGGTTGCAAGTATTTGTTCTTTGTGTGCAGGTACCTTTTACATAGCTTAGCCTAGCCTCCTACTATATTGATACCTTGGTTTCATAAATGAGGGAAATACCTACCGTAGCTGTACTGAATCATCCCTTCCTCTTTGGGGAAATACAGACACAGTTTCAAGTCACATCAAAAAGAATTTCTAGCGCCATTGCCGGGGAGGATCAAGTCAAGATCTATCAGGTTCCTGATCACAGATCTCGTTGCTTGTAATTTACATTATTTTTCATTTGCCTCTCATTTTCATCTCCCTCACTTCACAAAAATATGCCTCTTTTATTCGCCTTCTTTTTGTTTGCCTTTTTCTCGTCGGATCTCTTTTTGTTTGCAATCTTGTTTGCGTAGTCACGATGTCTCAAGAAAATACCAAATTGTGTGATTTTTCCAACACCAATAATAATGATTTTATTAGCACTCCAATTGCTCCTCCCGCCACTAGTGCGGAGTCTTGTGATATTAATGTCGCTTTGTTGAATCTTGTTATGAAAGAGGAATTTTCCGGTACTCCTAATGAGGATGTCGCGTCCCATCCAAACACATACGTAGAATTGTGTGATATGCAAAAGGAAAAAGATGTGGACAATGATATTGTGAAGTTGAAATTATTTCCTTTATCTTTGAGGGATCGTGCAAAAAATTGGTTTTCTTCTTTGACTCGCAATAGTATCGATTCTTGGGATAAGTGCAAAGATGCATTTATTACTAAATATTTTCCGCTCGCGAAAATTATTTCCCTTAGAAATCAAATCATGAATTTTAATCAACTTGAGCATGAACATGTTGCACAATCTTGGGAAAGAATGAAATTGATGCTAAGAAATTGTCCAACTCATGGTTTAAATCTTTGGATGATTATACAAAAAAAATATGCGGGATTGAATTTTGTTTCTAGAAATCTTTTAGATTTCACCGCGGGTGGTACTTTTATGGAAATTGCTTTGGGTGAAGCTACTAAATTGCTAGATAATATCATGGCAAATTATTCACAATGACATACCGAAAGAGCACCTACTAGTAAAAAAGGTAATTCGATTGAAGAAATTAATTCTTTGAGTGAAAAAGTTGATGCTCTTATGAAATTGGTTGCTAGTAAAAGTGCTCCTATTTATCTTAATGATGTGACTTTGTCTACTTTGATTGAGCGAAATAGTGATCCCGTAGATGTGAATTTTGTCTCGCGAAATAATTTCAATAACAATGCTTATAGAGGTAATTTTAATCCTAGGCCTTTTCCTGGAAATTCATATAATAATTATGCTAATTCCTATGGTAATTCTTCTTATAATAGTAATAGGAAACCCTCTGATCTTGAAAATAATATTAAAGAATTTATCAATGCTCAAAAAGTTTTCAACACTTCGGTAGAAGAAAAGTTGAATAAGATTGATGATATGTCTAGAAGCATTGATAGAATTTCTCATGATGTAGAGAATCTCAAGTTGAAAACTTTTTCACCCAAGGTTGATGAATCAATTAAAGCTTTATATGTTTCTATGGATGAAAGTAAGAAAAGTACCACTATGCTTAGAGCTAAAAGAGAATTTTTGGAAAGAGCGTTTTTAATGATTGTTTTCATAAAGATGAGGAAGATCTTAAAGTAATTGGTGTTTCTTCTATTGATTCCTTGTTTAGTAAAATTAAAAATGATGATAAAGGGACTAGAGAAGAGTCAACTTTAGCTAGAGGGCATCCCGATAATTTGGAGGGTGAAAATCTTGATGAGAAAATTGATAAAAGTGGGTTTGAAGAGGTCAAAACTTTAACTAGCGATGTGCCCACTCTTTTGGATTAACAAGACTTTAATTATGATAATTGCTCTTTGATCGATTGTATTTCTTTGTTGCAATCCATGATTAATTCACCCCATGCTTATGAACAAAATAAAGCTTTTACTAAACATATTGTTGATGCCATGATGAAATCTTTTGAAGAAAAGTTGGAATTAGAGATTTCAATTCCTAGAAAATTACATGATGAATGGGAACCTACCATTAAAGTCAAGATTAAAAATTATGAGTGTTTTGCTTTATGTGATTTGGGTGCTAGTGTTTCCACAATCCCGAAATTTTTATGTGATGTGCTTGGTCTTACCAATTCTTTAAATTTACACTTGGCGGATTCTACTATTAAAAGGCCTTTGGGAAGAATTAATGATGTTATTATTCTTGCAAATAGGAATTATGTGCCCATCGATTTTATTGTTCTTGACATTGATTGCAATCCATCTTGTCCAATTATACTTGGTAGACCGTTTTTACGCACTATAGGAGCCGTGATTGATATGAAAGAAGGCAATATTAAATTTCAATTTCCACTAAGAAAGGGTATGGAACACTTACCTAGAACAAGAATTAGGCCACCATATGAATCAATCATGAGGGCATCCTATGGAACAAAAACTAAAGATGACAATTCTTGAATCTATGCATTATGCCTAGCTAGGGGCATAAAACGGTAGTGTTTGTTGGGAGACAACCCAATGAATAAATTTTATGTTTGTCTTTTTCTTTCTGTTATTGAGTGTTTGCACAATTATGCTACTGTTATTGAAGGAAATATGCCCTAGAGGCAATAATAAAGTTATTATTTATTTCCTAATTTCATGATAAATGTTAATTATTCATGCTAGAATTGTATTAACCGGAAACTTAGTACATGTGTGAATACATAGACAAACAGAGTGTCCCTAGTATGCCTCTACTTTACTAGCTCATTAATCAAAGATTGTTAAGTTTCCTAGCCATGGACATGTGTTGTCATTTGATGAACGGGATCACATCATTAGAGAATGATGTGATGGACAAGACCCATTCGTTAGCTTAGCATTATGATCGTTTCAGTTTCATTGCTACTGCTTTCTTCATGACTTATACATGTTCCTCAGTCTATGAGATTATGCAACTCCCGAATACCGGAGGAACACCTTGTGTGCTATCAAATGTCACAATGTAACTGGGTGATTATAAAGATGCTCTACAGGTGTCTCCGAAGGTGTTTGTTGGGTTGGCATAGATCAAGATTAGGATTTTTCACTCCGTGTATCGGAGAGGTATCTCTGGGCCCTCTCGGTAATGCACATCACTATAAGCCTTGCAAGCAATGTGACTAATGATTTAGTTGCGGGATGATGCATTACGAAACGAGTAAAGAGACTTGCCGGTAACGAGATTGAACTAGGTATGATGATACCGACGATCGAATCTCGGGCAAGTAACATACCGATGACAAAGGGAACAACGTATGTTGTTATGCGGTTTGACCGATAAAGATCTTCATAGAATATGTGGGAGCCAATATGAGCATCCAGGTTCCGTATTGGTTATTGATCGGAGACGAGTCTTGGTCATGTCTACATAGTTCTCGAACCCGTAGGGTCCGCACGCTTAACGTTCGATGACGATTTGTATTATGAGTTATGTGATTTGATGTACCGAAGGTTGTTCAGAGTCCGGGATGAGATAATGGACATGACGAGGAGTCTCGAAATGGTCGAGAGGTAAAGATTCATATATTGGAAGGTTGCATTCGGACATCGGAATGGTTTCGGGTGATTCGGGCATTTTTCCAAAATACCGGGAGGTTACCGGAACCCCCCGGGGAAAGATATGGGCCTTATACACCATAGGAGGAAGGCTAACTAGCCCACAAGGGGCTGGTGCGCCCCCAAGGGAGGAGGCCGAATTGGACTTGGGAAGGGGGCGCCACCCCCTTTCCTTCTCCTACTTCCTCTCCTTCCCCTTTTCCCCCTCCGGTAGAAGGAAAAAAGGGTGGGGCCGAATCCTACTAGGACTGGAGTCCTAGTAGGACTCCCCTCTCCCTGGCGCGCCCCTTGTTGGCCGGCCTCCTCCTCCCCTCCTTTATATACGGGGACAGAGGGGGCACCCCAAAGGCACAACAAACAATCTCTTAGCCGCGTGCGGTGCCCCCTCCACAGTTACACACCTCGGTCATATCGTCGTAGTGCTTAGGCGAAGCCCTGCGCCGGTAGCTTCATCATCACCGTCGCCACGTGATACGTCTCCAACGTATCTATAATTTTTGATTGCTTCATGCTATATTATATTCTGTTTTGGATGATTAATTGGCTTTGTTATACACTTTTATATTATTTTTGGGACTAACCTATTAACCGGAGGCCCAGCCCAAATTGTTGTTTTTTTGGCTATTTCAGAGTTTCGCAGAAAAAGAATATCAAACGGAGTCCAAACGGAATGAAACCTTCGGGAACGTCATTTTCGAAACAAACGTGATCCAGAGGACTTGGAGTCCACGTCAAGACATCAACCAGGAGAGCACGAGGCAGGGGGCGCACCTACCCCCCTGGGCGCGCCCTCCACCCTCGTGGGGCCCACGTTGCTCCACCGACGTACTTCTTCCTCCTATATATACCTACGTACCCCCAAACCAATAGAAGCATCCACGAAAACCTAATTCCACCACCGCAACCTTCTGTACTCGTGAGATCCCATCTTGGGGCCTTTTCCGGCGTCCTGCCGGAGGGGGCATTGATCACGGAGGGCTTCTACATCAACACCATAGCCTCTCCGATGATGTGTGAGTAGTTTACCTCATACCTTCGGGTCCATAGTTATTAGCTAGATGGCTTCTTCTCTCTCTTTGGATCTCAATACAAAGTTCTCCACGATTCTCGTGGAGATCTATTCGATGTAATCTTCTTTTGTGTTGTGTTTGTTGAGACCGATGAATTGTGGGTTTATGATCAAGTTTATCTATGAACAATATTTGAATCTCCTCTGAATTCTTTTATGTATGATTGGTTATCTTTGCAAGTCTCTTCGAATTATCAGTTTGGTTTGGCCTACTAGATTGATCTTTCTTGCAATGGGAGAAGTGCTTAGCTTTGGGTTCAATCTTGCGGTGTCCTTTCCCAGTGACAGTAGGGGCAGCAAGGCACGTATTGTATTGTTGCCATCGAGGATAACAAGATGGGGTTTATATCATATTGCATGAGTTTATCCCTCTACATCATGTCATCTTACTTAAAGTGTTACTCTGTTCTTTTGAACTTAATACTCTAGATGCATGCTGGATAGCGGTCGATGTGTGGAGTAATAGTAGTAGATGCAGGCAGGAGTCGGTCTACTTGTCGCAGACGTGATGCCTATATACATGACCTTACCTAGATATTCTCATAACTATGCTCAATTCTATCAATTGCTCAACAGTATTTCGTTCACCCACCGTAATACTTATGCTCTTGAGAGAAGCCACTAGTGAAACCTATGGCCCCCGGGTCTATTTTCCATCATATTAATCTTCCAACACTTAGCTATTTTTATTGCCTTTTATTTTACTTTGCATCTTTATTATGAAAATACCAAAAATATTATCTTATCATATCTATCAAATCTCACTTTCGTAAGTGACCGTGAAGGGATTGACAACCCCTTTATCGTGTTGGTTGCGAGGTTTATATTTGTTTGTGTGGGTGCGAGGGACTTGGGCATGGCCTCCTACTGGATTGATACCTTGGTTCTCAAAAACTGAGGGAAATACTTACGCTACTTTACTCCATCACCCTTTCCTCTTCAAGGGAAAACCAACGCAGTGCTCAAGAGGTAGCAAGAAGGATTTCTGGCGCCGTTGCTGGGGAGTCTACGCAAAAGTCAACACACCAAGTACCCATCACAAACACTTATCTCCCGCACTACATTATTTGCCATTTGCCTCTCGTTTTCCTCTCCCCCACTTCACCCTTGCCGTTTTATTCGCCCTCTCTTTTCCGTTCGCCTCCCTCTTTCTTTTTGCTCCTCGCACTTTCTGCTGTTATGTCTGAAATTGGGGAAACTATTGTCGATAAGGACAATAGCAATAACATGGAAAATTCTGATGCTCCTGCTGAAGAACCCCCTATCTTACATACAAAAAAAATTCCGAATTGGTAGTGGTAATATTATTGGAAAAGGGGTTATTCAAGATTTCTTTACTTGTGCCGGTGCTTTACCTTCTATGGGTAGTTCTATTCTTCATAGAACTAGTAGTCTTGCGGACGCTATTGCCATGCTTGTAGTTGAACTTGAAAGGCAATTTATGCACATGCACCCTTGCATACAAAGGATTTTCCTAGAATTTTCTAATATTGAGCATTCTTCTGTTAAGCGTGCCGCTACTATCTTTTTGGCTCATGAGTTCAGATTTATAATAAAAGAGGCCAAAGAAATCTTTGCGCACTATAGGGTGGACTCTGGCCGTCCTCCCATAGAGACTATCTTATTTGATCAAGAGGAAATAATGCGTTTTCAATCTCTAGACCATGTTGCTTTTAATGAAAACCTTAGAAAAAAGGTTCCTACCAATGTTCTAGTTGATAGAATTTCTGAACTTAATAATGATTTTGCTATTCAAAATAATGAGCTAGGATATTCTCTCGAGTATAGGCTCACAAAGTTCTGTCAGAAGAATGCTTATAATGATGAATTGGTTGTGCAATACGAAGGGCCGAAGGAGGAACCTATACCTCCTAAGGTTGATCTTGGGGACTTTTGTCCCATTAAATTTAGCCCTTTTGATTACTTTTGCTTGCCTCAAAGAAAACTTGCTGCTGAACGTAGAGAATATGAAATGAGTTTTAATGATCTATCCTATTATTATGGCAATACCTAGATCTATCCTTGCTTTTATGCATAGCTAAGGGCATTAAACGATAGCGCTTGTTGGGAGGCAACCCAATTTTATTTTTAGTTTTTTTTGCTTTTTGCTTCTGTTTAGGAATAAATCTTTGATCTAGCCTCTGGTTAGATTTGTTTTTATGTTTTAATTAGTGTTTGTGCCAAGTTAAACCTATAGGATCTTCTTGGATGATAGTTATTTGATCTTGCTGAAAATTCCAGAAACTTTCTGTTCACGAAATTTTTTGTTAAAAATCACCAGAACGTGATAAAATATTGATTCTAATTGCTTCTGATCAATAAACAAATTGTCTAGGTCGTCCTATTTTGGCTGAATTTTTTTAGTTCCAGAAGTTTGTGTTAGTTACAGATTACTACAGACTGTTCTGTTTTTGTCAGATTCTGTTTTTCGTGTGTTGTTTGCTTATTTTGATGAATCTATGGCTAGTAAAATAGTTTATAAACCATAGAGAAGTTGGAATAAAGTAGTTTTAACACCAATATAAATAAATAATGAGTTCATTACAGTACCTTGAAGTGGTGTTTTGTTTTCTTTCGCTAACGGAGCTCATGAGATTTTCTGTTAAGTTTTGTGTTGTGAAGTTTTCAAGTTTTGGGTAAAAGATTTGATGGATTATGGAACAAGGAGTGGCAAGAGGCTAAGCTTGGGGATGCCCATGGCACCCCAAGATAATCTAAGGACACCAAAAATCCAAAGCATGGGGATGCCCCGGAAGGCATCCCCTCTTTCGTCTACTTCCATCGGTAACTTTACTTGGAGCTATATTTTTATTCACCACATGATATGTGTTTTGCTTGGAGCGTCTTGTATGATTCGAGTCTTTGCCTTTTAAGTTTACCACAATCATCTTTTATGTACACAACTTTTGAGATAGACACACATGATTCGGAATTTATTAGAATACTCTATGCGCTTCACTTATATCTTTTGAGCTATATAGTTTTTGCTCTAGTGCTTCACTTATATCTTTTAGAGCACGGCGGCGGATTTGTTTTATAGAAACTATTATTCTCTCATGCTTCACTTATATTATTTTGAGAGTCTTAAACAGCATGGCAATTTGCTTAAAAAGGAAAATTAATCCTAATATGCTAATTATTCAAGACTAGTAAAATACTTTCTTATGAGTGTGCTGAATACTAAGAGAAGTTTGATGATTGATGATTGTTTTGAGATATGGAGGTAGTGATATTAATGTTGTGCTAGTTGAGTAGTTGTGAAATTGATAAATACTGGTGTTGAAGTTTGCAAGTCCCGTAGCATGCACGTATGGTAAACGTTATGTAACAAATTTGAAACATGAGGTGTTCTTTGATTGTCTTCCTTATGAGTGGCGGTCGGGGACGAGCGATGGTCTTTGCCTACCAATCTATCCCCCTAGGAGCATGCGCATAGTGCTTGGTTTTTGATGACTTGTAGATTTTTGCAATAAGTATGTGAGTTCTTTATGACTAATGTTGAGTCCATGGATTATACGCACTCTTACCCTTCCATCATTGCTAGCCTCTTCGGTACCGTGCATTGCCCTTTCTCACATTGAGAGTTGGTGCAAACTTCGCCGGTACATCCAAACCCCGTGATATGATACGCTCTTTCACACATAAACCTCCTTATATCTTCCTCAAAACAGCCACCATACCTACCTATTATGGCATTTCCATAGCCATTCCGAGATATATTGCCATGCAACTTTCCACCGTTCCGTTTATCATGACACGTTCATCATTGTCATATTGCTTTGCATGATCATGTAGTTGACATCGTATTTGTGGTAAAGCCACCGTTCATAATTTTTCATACAGGTCACTCTTGATTCATTGCTATCCCGGTATACCGCCGGAGGCATTCATATAGAGTCATACTTTGTTCTAGTATCGAGTTGTAATCATTGAGTTGTAAATAAATAGAAGTGTGATGATCATCATTCATAGAGCATTGTCCCAAAAAAAGAGAAAGGCCAAATAAAAAAAGAAGGCCCAAAAAAAAGAAAATAAAAAGGGACAATGCCACCATCCTTTTTTTCCGCACTTGTGCTTCAAAGTAGCACCATGATTTCCATGATAGAGAGTCTCTTGTTTTGTCACTTTCATATACTAGTGGGAATTTTTAATTATAGAACTTTGCTTGTATATTCCAACAATGGGCTTCCTCAAATGCCCTAGGTCTTCGTGAGCAAGCAAGTTGGATGCACACCCACTTAGTTTCTTTTGTTGAGCTTTCATGCATTTATAGCTCTAGTGCATCCGTTGCATGGCAATCCCTACTCCTCACATTGACATCAATTGATGGGCATCTCCATAGCCCGTTGATTAGCCGCGTTGATGTGAGAAGCCACTAGTGAAACCTATGGCCCCCGGGTCTATTTTCCATCATATTAATCTTCCAACACTTAGCTATTTTTATTGCCTTTTATTTTACTTTGCATCTTTATTATGAAAATACCAAAAATATTATCTTATCATATCTATCATATCTCACTTTCGTAAGTGACCATGAAGGGATTGACAACCCCTTTATCGCGTTGGTTGCGAGGTTTATATTTGTTTGTGTGGGTGCGAGGGACTTGGGCGTGGCCTCCTACTGGATTGATACCTTGGTTCTCAAAAACTGAGGGAAATACTTACGCTACTTTACTACATCACCCTTTCCTCTTCAAGGGAAAACCAACGCAGTGCTCAAGAGGTAGCACCACGCCGTCGTGCTGAAGGAACTCTCCCTTAGCCTCAACTGGATCAAGAGTACGAGGGACGTCATCGAGCTGAACGTGTGCTGAACACGGAGGTGCCGTACGTTCGGTGCTAGGATCGGTTATATCGTGAAGACGTACGACTACATCAACCGCGCTGATATAACGCTTCCGCTTTCGGTCTACGAGGGTACGTGGACCCACTCTCCCCGCTCGTTGCTATGCATCACCTAGATAGATCTTGCGTGATCGTAGGAATATTTTTAAATTACTGCCCTCCCCAACAGTTATGATTGTGTTGTTTTTATGTTTTAATTAGTTTCTGCGCCAAGTAAAGCCTTTGGGATCATGTTGGGTGATAGTTGATTTGATTTTGTTGGAAATCAGAAACTTTTGCATCCAGTATCAGATTTTTGTAAATCACATAAGCGACGAAAAATTCTGAATTTTTTACACAAGATTGATATACAAATTGCCCATGTTGTCCTAATTTTCAGAATTTTCGGAGTTACATAAGTATGGTTAGAGTCTAGATTACTACAGACTGTTCTGTTTTTGACAGATTCTGTTTTCGTTGCATTGTGTGCTTATTCTGAATTTTTTACACAAGACGAATGGCAAGCAAGTTGCCACTCCCGTGAAGAAGCCCAAAGCTAGACCCAGCCTGAAACTGAGTGCTTTTAACTGCAAAGGAAATGATCACTAGAAGTGGAACTACCCTAGATAGTTGGTGGATAAGAAGGATGGCAAAGTGAACAAAGGTATATTTTATATACAGGTTATTGATGTGTACTTTACTAGTGTTTATAGCAACCCCTCGGTATTTGATACTGGTTCAGTTGCTAAGAGTAGTAACTCGAAACAGGAGTTGCAAAATAAACAGAGACTAGTTAAGGGCGAGGTGACGATGTGTGTTGGAAATGATTCCAAGTATGATAAGATCACCATCGCACACTCCCTTTACCTTCGAGATTAGTGTTGAACCTAAAATAAGTATTATTTGGTGTTTGCGTTGAGCATGAATGTGATTGGATCATGTTTATTGCAATACGGTTATTTATTTAAATCAAAGAATAATTGTTTTTCTATTTACATGAATAAAACCTTATATGGTCATATACTCAAAATGAATGGTTTATTGAATCTCGATCGTGTTTGATACACATATTCATAATATTGATGCCAAAAGATGCAAAGTTAATAACGATAGTGCAAAGCGCATGAAGAAACTCCATGCTGATGGACTTTTGGAATCACTTGATTATGAATCACTTGATGCTTACAAACCATGCCTCATGGGCAAGATGACTAAAATTCCATTCTCTGGAACAATGGAGCGAGCAACTGACTTATTGGAAATAATACATACTGATGTATGCGGTCCGATGAGTGTTGAGGCTCGCGGCGGGTATCGTTATTTTCTGACCTTGACAGATGATTTGAGCAGATATGGGTATATCTACTTAATGAAACATAAGTCTGAAACATTTGAAAAGTTCAAAGAATTTCAGAGTGAAGTAGAAAATCATCGTAACAAGAAACTAAAGTTTCTACGATCTGATCGTGGAGGAGAATATTTGAGTTACGAGTTTGGTCTTCATTTGAAACAATGCGGAGTAGTTTCGCAACTCACGCCACCTGGAACACCATAGCGTAATGGTGTGTTCGAACGTCGTAACCGCACTTTATTAGATATGGTGCGATCTATGATGTCTCTTACTAATTTACCGCTATCGTTTTGGGGTTATGCATTAGAGACAACTGCATTCACGTTAAATAGGGCACCATCCAAATCCATTGAGATGACACCATATGAACTGTGATTTGGCAAGAAACCTAAGTTGTCGTTTCTTAAAGTTTGGGGCGGCGATGCTTATGTGAAAAAGTTTCAACCTGATAAGCTCGAACCCAAATCGGAGAAATGTGTCTTCATAGGATACCCAAAGGAAACTGTTGGGTACACCTTCTATCACAGATCCGAAGGCAAGATATTCGTTGCTAAAAATGGATACTTTCTAGAGAAGGAGTTTCTCTCGAAAGAAGTGAGTGGGAGGAAAGTAGAACTTGATGAGGTAATTGTACCTTCTCCTGAATTGGAAAGTAGTTCATCACAAAAATCAGTTCCAGTGATGCCTACACCAATTAGTGAGGAAGTTAATGATGAAAGGAAAGGGGGGAAAGAGGGAGAAAAGCAACCATGAGTACTAATCCAAAGTACTCGCAAGCAAGGAGCTACACTACATATGCATGGATATATGTGTAAAGGGCCATATCGGTGGACTGAACTGTAGAATGCCAGAATAAGAGGGGGATAGCTAATCCTGTCGAAGACTACGCTTCTGGCCACCTCCATCTTGCAGCATGTAGAAGAGAGTAGATGGTAAGTTCACCAAGTAGCATCGCATAGCATAATCCTACCCGGCGATCCCCTCCTCGTCGCCCTATTAGAGAGCGATCACCGGGTTATATCTGGCACTTGGAAGGGTGGGTTTTATTAAGTATCCGGTTCTAGTTGTCATAAGGTCAAGGTACAACTCCGGGTCGTCCTTTTACCGAGGGACACGGCTATTCGAATAGATAAACTTCCCTGCAGGGGTGCACCACATAACCCAACACGCTCGATCCCATTTGGCCGGACACACTTTTCTGGGTCATGCTCGGCCGCGGAAGATCAACACGTCGCAGCCCTACCTAGGCACAACAGAGAGGTCAGCACGCCGGTCTAAATCCTATGGCGCAGGGGTCTGGGCCCATCGCCCATTGCACACCTGCACGTTGCGAGGGCGGCCGGAAGCAGACCTAGCCTAGCAGGCATTCCAGTCCAATCCGGCGCGCGCCGCTCAGTCACTGACGTCACGAAGGCTTCGGCTGATACCACGACGTCGAGTGCCCATAACTGTTCCCGCGTAGTTGGTTAGTGCGTATAGACCAAATGGCCAGACTCAGATCAAATACCAAGATCTCGTTAAGCATGTTGATTGATGTAACCGCGGACACCGACCAGGGCCAGGCCCACCTCTCTCCTAGGTGGTCTCAACCTGCCCTGTCGCTCCGCCACAAAGTAACAGTCGGGGGTCGTCAGGAACCCAGGCCCACCTCTACCAGGATGGAGCCACCTGTCCTTTCAGCCCCCTCATCAGAATCACTTGCGGGTACTCAATGAGCTGACCCAACTTTAGTCACCACATGTGTCATGTATATAAAGTATATAGTATATACCCGTGATCACCTCCCGAAGTGATCACGACCCAGTAGTATAGCATGGCCGACGGACAAGAGTGTAGGGCCACTGATGGAACACTAGCATCCTATACTAAGGAGTAGGACAGCAAGTAAGGGTAACAACTGTAGCAACAATGACAGGCTATGCAGCAGAATAGGATTAACCAAAAGCAGTAACATGCTACACTACTCTAATGCAAGCAGTATAGAGAAGAATAGGCGATATCTGGTGATCAAGGGGGGGCTTGCCTGGTTGTTCTAGCAAGAAGGAGGGGTCGTCAACACCGTAGTCGAACTGGGGTCGCCGGCAATCTCGGGGTCTACCGGAAAGAAGTAACGGAGGGGGAACACAATAAATAACAGAGCAATCAAAGCATCACAAAGTGTAACATGGCATTACGCGGTGCTAGAGGTGAACTATCATAGTAGTAGGTGCTACTGGCGAAGGGGGAAAACATCCGGGAAAGTATTCCCGGTGTTTGACGTTTTCGGGCAGATGAAATGGAGGTGGATTGTTGCATGTTCGTTATGCTAGGGACGTGTGGCGGACGAACAGACTGCGTATTCGGGTTCGTCTCGTCGTTCTGAGCAACTTTCATGTACAACGTATTTTCATCCGAGCTACGGTTTATTTTATATTGATTTTTAAAGTTTTAATTCATTTTCTAGAATTAACAAATTTAATTTAATTAATAAATTCTAACTTAAACAATGAAACACTTTTACACTCAGACTGAGCCAGCCACAGTCAGTGACATGTGGGGCCAGCCCAAGTCAACAACACAGTCAGCTATTAACTTGGTCATCCAGTGAATAGTGCAAGTGGGTCCCGTGTGTCATAGACAGTCCCTTTTAACAGGGTTTTAATTTAGGTTTAATTAACGGGGGACCCACTGTCAGTGTCTGATTAATTAACGAGTTAATTTTAACTTATAAAATAGTTTAATTAAGCGCGGGGCGTACATGTCAGTGAGAGTTTTAGGGTTAGGTTTAGTGGCTAGTTAGCTGGTTAATGACCTGGGCCCACCGGTCAGTGGCCCAGGCGATAGTTTAGACCGCTGTGCGCGTCGAGCGAGGCAAGGTGTGGCGGTGTGCTACAGGGGCGCAGGCGACCCACCTGAATGCGCCCCCGGCGACCAAATGGGCCTCTACGACCACCCGCAGAACCAACGCGGCACGACACGCGCAGGGGTGCGAGTCGTTCATGTGGAGACGGCCGAAGGTGGCCATGATGACGACATCGGACGGCGGTGACGACGCAGCCTCGGCTACATCCGAGCTACGGGGCGAGGGGAGAAGGGGGAGAGACCACACAGGACCGGGAGCTCACAGTGAGCTCGGGATCGCACCCGACGAAGACGGAGAAGCAGTGGTGGTGGTGGGTCGTCGATGACGACCGGCGGGGCAGAGGAGGTAGGCGCAGCCGATCCGGCGTGGTAGGGGTTCGGCGGAGCCCCGGCGAGGTCCGGCGGTGAAGAGGTGGCCAGGATGAGCGACGACCGACGAGCGCCGAGGTGGCGAGCCTGGCCCCGGCGCGGCCAGGCGCGCAGGCAAGGGGGAGGCCAGGGTGCGCGAGGTCACCGGCTCGGGTGACGGCGTCGAGGTGGCGGGCCTACGTGGGGGGGGGGCTTTGGCGCGGGAGTGGCGGCGGAGGTAGGTGCAGGGGAGGGTGAGGCGAGCTCGGGGGAGGGGCAGGGCGTGGCCGGCGGGAGGAGCTGCGGGGTCGAGCGGGAGCGCTCTCGCTCGTCCCTGGCGGCGCGAGGTGGGAATGAGGGAGAGATGGGAATCGGGACGGGAAGAGTTAGGGTTAGTAGCGAGGGGTGCCGGGCTGGGCTGGTTGTTTGTTAGATGGGCCAAGAGCCCAGTAGGTTAGGTTAGGTTAGTTTAGCTTTTTAATATATTTCTATTTTCTTTAATCCTGTACGATTTTGCATTATAATTTAAGTCCAAATGAATTTTGTTAAATAAGAGACTTGTCCTAAAATTACTTTGCAATACCTTGGACTGTCACTAAAATTTTGGGGCAATTTGTTTCCCCCAGAATTTATGGTGGAAATTAAATGACATAATTGGGGTTGTTTGGTCCAGTTTAAAATAGGCCAAGGGCATTTTATTTATTTAAACAATGTTGGTATATCCATGACAAATAGTTAGTGAATATATGCAACCTAACGAACATTTTTTTAATTGTTTGAAGAAATAATAAGTTGACTTGTTATTTGAATTTGAATCGTTTTGAACTAACGCGAGATTAGCAACAGTAATCGTGGTGACGTGGCATCATTAACGTGGGAATACTGGAGTCTAATTATCCGGGCGTCACAATTCTCCTCCACTACAAGAAATCTCGTCCTGAGATTTAAGAGGTAGAGTTAAAAGGAAGAAATTGGTTACGAAATTTTAACGAGTCTTCTCGATCTTGGTTGTTCTTTTCGAAGCGGTCGATCCATTACGTTGATGTCTTCATTTCTCTGCTTCAGGTCATCATGATAAAGTAGGTATCCTTTCTTCAGGTTCTTCATCGTACTTACGAAAGGGTAAGAAGGGAAAACTCTATAAGGACGGATTCTAACAAGATCGAGCATCAGACGGTTAACTCAGGGGAAGAAGCATAAGTATCTATCGAATTGTAACTTAAGAAGATATCGAGAGCAAAGTAAGAAGGTACCATGAGAAGTTTCAAATGGATAGGCAATCGTTCGATGCCTAATCAGAAGGTGAAAGGGTTCCAGAGCAACGAGAATAAGTATTGTGTCTGATACCAGAATAGATTACTAGGGAGGTGACCCCGTGAATTACATACGAAGTCAAGCGCGAGGAATAACTTTGGAGACAGGGATATACAGAAGAGTCAGGTTTCGATCCTGTGGAACTGTGGGTTATGGGCCCACCATGTGAGTTAACGGTAGGAAGGGCGGTGGTATTTTGCACAGTCATGATAACAAGGCATGTCAGAGGGTAGCCTGTTAGTTATGTCAGCTACAACATCGGTACCAAGGGCGAGGGACGAAGAGAACCCTTTTCCTGCTCGTTGAACGAGGCGGACCATTAGGCAAAGTTCTCGTCCATCGGTGGATACCGAAATGTCATCAACAATAGTAACAGGTTCTTACTGACAGAGTTGTACACCGAGGTGCTTACAAAAGCAGTGACTTATTACTACTTAGATCATATAAATCACCAGAAAGGTTAAACAAAACAATGCAAAGGAAAATGTGATCATCAGATTAAATAGAACAATGGAAAGGAAAATGCGTTTAAACACATTATTCAGGGGTATATCCTTCCCAAGGACAAACAGAGCATGATATCCACGACATGATATAATGTGGAAAACCATTTAGGAAAGGGGGGAGAAATTTCATGACATTACCCATACAACGGTGTTTGGATAATTTGATAAAGAAAATTCAGCATGGTGCTTCAGATGTTCTTATTGAAAATCGGAGTACCACATACATGCTTCGAGATAGCATTGACATGATCCTCAGGCAAAGGTCAGACTCTAGATACACAAAGGACTTATTAGGAACAACTTATAGAATAAGTCTTACAATTTCCTCATGGAAGAATGGTTAACCTTGCTAAAGAGGAAACTATAATAATAGGTCCTCCGGCCACGTGTGCTAGGCATGACATCACCTTAATGGGCCATATAACGACAAAATGTTATAACTCTTGGGAATATGATCCAACCATCATATCTGACCAAGATTCAGATCTGATTGGTGTCAGGATACCTCAGACTCAGGATGCTTGAAAAGAAAAGGTGCAACACCAATTGAAGAATTGACGTTGCAAGATTCTCGGGAAATGGCGTCCAGAAGCAAGGCTCTGAAACAAGGGTTCATCATTAAACCAAGGAGAGGATGATGAGGTGGCTGATGGGCTAAGGACAATTCATCAAGATTCCCAAAAGATGGATTTCCACAATTATGTGAACAAGGAGATAACATTCGTCAGATCAAATGATATAAGGATGTATGCTCGAGGAAAACATACACAATCAAACATTGGTTGAAATGTGCGCCCGAAATATGGGCTGGGTTGCACGATCAATGTTTAGACTGGTGATTCAATAACCGATAGGCTAAGAATGAACTATCGATCATTAATTTCAAAGCAATAGGGTTGCTAGAAGAGCAGAATCCAAACAGCACCGTGCACTTGTTGGTACCCCGGTTAGAACCAACACGGGGACCAAGAAAGAATGATGATGGGGAGAAGCATCACTATACCAAGAATTCTTAAGAGGTGGAGCAATCTCAAGACATTCCTGACATAAAAGATGGTAATACTCCAAGCTAAAGAAGAACTAAGGCTGGATAGGAAGGATCTCAAGGTACAACACAAAACACGAACAAGTTTGTGTTGAACGGAAGGCAATAAAGTGGTCAATGATAACACAAATCATCGGGGGCAAGGATGGTATTTCTCATCATGAATTCAAGTGCTATCCTGGAAGAGCTCAGAATGCCGATGATGATCACGACACATTTGTCGAGAGATTTCATGAAGATGTAATCGATTGGCGATGACATCAAGTCAAAGGAATGATGAAGCGAAAGGATATTGGAACCACGGGTATGACACAAATTCGAAATCAAGCTTGCTGCTCAAGGTGAAATGGTATTATGGGGAAGATCGACGTAAGCTTTGCTCACCGTCGAAAGTTGTGCTCCGGGAAGAAGGACCGGGTGGCACAGTTTAAAATTTAGCACGATAATGATATAGCCAATCAGGCTAGGAATGACGTGTTTGGGTACAAACTCGTAAGTAAAGAAGATTACTAAAGTTGTTGAACCGTAGTGCGGACTCGGTTCAGTTATCGGTGTCTTTGAGTGTTTAATAACTGAGAGCCCGTGAAAAATTGGAATCAGTGAGAATGTAGTACTTGATGAAGAACTCATAAGAAGTTATGATGTTTTGTGTTTATCTCGAGATACTAGGGGGTAATACTCGATGATATATTAAAGTAAAGGTTGGACAGGTGCAATGATCTGCAGAGGACAAGTGGTTTAACTTGTCTGAGAAATTGAATCAAGGGGAACAGTATGGTCAGAACCGCATTTGTAAATGATCAAACCACAGATACAAGAACTTATAACAATGGGGTAACTATTTTACGAGAAGCTTCCATAATAAGATTTACATCGTGTCCATGGGTATGAACACAAAGTTCAAGGTCGACTCCCACTTCTTTAATGCATAACCTTTCATTCACTTCTCGCCTTCAACGAAGTTGTGTGTTGAAATTTTATCTAACATAACACCAGTAGAGTATGACCCGTAGTAGTTTCCGGGTTCACACAGATTAGAGAAGGCATATGTCCAACCCATCGGGGCCTCTTAGGAACATATACCACAAACTTCGAGAGTAATTATCACTAGCTCGAAAGCAGAGCATGGTTGAGAAAGTAGAGGATACCATTTTGCAAAGACATTATGTATCCTAGGAAAGGCTCACAAGGTTATTGAATATGAAGGACATTGTCGGATAAAATCCAACAAAGGATCTGGTGGTCCACAAAAGGATCTGATGTGAGTATCGGCACACAACCAGAGGAAGAATCAATGCAAAGACATTGGATTATAGAAACAACTGAATAACTTAGAGCTCAATTGTAAAGGAATTATGATTTACAAAGCGAAGGATCAGAAGCAGACGCTCTGATCAAGGATGGATAAGTTCAATAGACTTAGGGGCACAATCGACGACAATTTGATTGGCGTGAACCGGCTCATGTTGAAAATGACGTCTGAGTCGGAAGGATGAATTCTAGGATCTGTTTGAGGATTGCGAGCATTCGCAACAAATTGAATTAACGGACTCAAAATGATAATGACAATGGATGTCAACAAGATTACTAGACTTAAGATTAATCATAATGCAAGTAAGCAAGAATTTCAAGAGCAAAAAGGCTCCTGAGGATTTTCGGAAGATCGAATGGTATTTTGAACACTTTTGTGAAATACTTGAATCAACTGGGGATGAGCGGATACTCGGTAAGTGCGAGAATTATCTGTAGGGGTATTCAGGTGACAAAGAACAGCAAGGCAGTAAGCTCAAAGGATTCTCGGAACAACAGAGAGAATTTCGGGGTATCTTGTAATAACAAGATCAACTGGGAAACATTGTATGAATGGCGAGTGTACGTGGTTATCCATAGGAGTTTATCGATGGAAGGGAATTGCAAAAGCGATGAACAGAAGTTCTCGGGTTAACAACGGAGAGTGTCTTCAGGGTCTTCACATGCAGCAGACGATCATCAGTAATAAGGGGCTCTCCGGGTGAAAGTGATAACGAGATCCTAATGTTAGAATTAGCAAAATTCATTTAACCCGAATAGGAGAGAGATCAGAGTCCCGGAGTAAAGGTCGGGGAGTAAAAGATCCTAGTACCACCCAATGGCGACGTGGGCCCCTAAGACAGACAACCATGTTAGTAAAAGCTTTTGCAATGTCTAGCCTCGACTTTGGCCAAGGAGTGTGGAAGGGGGATTCCTACAGGCAGTTGGCTCTGATACCAACTTGAGGCGCCCCCGATTCAATCGTACACTAATATGCACGCGAACGTGTACGATCAAGATCAGGGACTCACGGGAAGATATCACAACACAACTCTAAAGCATAAATAAGTCATACAAGCATCATAATACAAGCCAGGGGCCTCGAGGGCTCGAATACAAGTGCTCGATCATAAACGAGTCAGCGGAAGCAACAATATCTGAGTACAGACATAAGTTAAACAAGTTTGCCTTAAGAAGGCTAGCACAAACTGGGATACAGATCGAAAGAGGCGCAGGCCTCCTGCCTGGGATCCTCCTAAACTACTCCTGGTCGTCGTCAGCGGGCCTGCACGTAGTAGTAGGCACCTCCGGTGTAGTAGGAGTCGTCGTCGACGGTGGCGTCTGGCTCCTGGGCTCCAGCATCAGGTTGCGACAACCAGGTAGAAAGGAAAGGGGGAAAATAGGTAGAAAAGCAACCGTGAGTACTAATCCAAAGTACTCGCAAGCAAGGAGCTACACTACATATGCATGGGTATATGTGTAAAGGGCCATATCGGTGGACTGAACTGCAGAATGCCAGAATAAGAGGGGGATAGCTAATCCTGTCGAAGACTACGCTTCTGGCCACCTCCATCTTGCAGCATGTAGAAGAGAGTAGATGGTAAGTTCACCAAGTAGCATCGCATAGCATAATCCTACCCGGCGATCCCCTCCTCGTCGCCCTGTTAGAGAGCGATCACCGGGTTATATCTGGCACTTGGAAGGGTGTGTTTTATTAAGTATCCAGTTCTAGTTGTCATAAGGTCAAGGTACAACTCCGGGTCGTCCTTTTACCGAGGGACACGGCTATTCGAATAGATAAACTTCCCTGCAGGGGTGCACCACATAACCCAACACGCTCGATCCCATTTGGCCGGACACACTTTCCTGGGTCATGCCCGGCCTCGGAAGATCAACACGTCGCAGCCCCACCTAGGCACAACAGAGAGGTCAGCACGCCGGTCTAAATCCTATGGCGCAGGGGTCTGGGCCCATCGCCCATTGCACACCTGCACGTTGCGAACGCGGCCGGAAGCAGACCTAGCCTAGCAGGCGCTTCCAGTCCAATCCGGCGCGCGCCGCTCAGTCGCTGACGTCACGAAGGCTTCGGCTGATACCACGACGTCGAGTGCCCATAACTGTTCCCGCGTAGTTGGTTAGTGCGTATAGACCAAATGGCCAGACTCAGATCAAATACCAAGATCTCGTTAAGCGTGTTAAGTATCCGCGAACGCCGACCAGGGCCAGGCCCACCTCTCTCCTAGGTGGTCTCAACCTGCCCTGTCGCTCCGCCACAAAGTAACAGTCGGGGGCCGTCAGGAACCCAGGCCCACCTCTACCGGGATGGAGCCACCTGTCCTTTCAGCCCCCTCATCAGAATCACTTGCGGGTACTCAACGAGCTGACCCGACTTTAGTCACCACATGTGTCATGTATATAAAGTATATAGTATATACCCGTGATCACCTCCCGAAGTGATCACGGCCCAGTAGTATAGCATGGCAGACGGACAAGAGTGTAGGGCCACTGATGGAACACTAGCATCCTATACTAAGCAGTAGGATAGCAGGTAAGGGTAACAACTGTAGCAACAATGACAGGCTATGCAGCAGAATAGGATTAACCGAAAGCAGTAACATGCTACACTACTCTAATGCAAGCAGTATAAAGAAGAATAGGTGATATCTGGTGATCAAGGGGGGGGGGGTTGCCTGGTTGTTCTGGCAAGAAGGAGGGGTCGTCAACACCGTAGTCGAATTGGGGGTCGCCGGCAATCTCGGGGTCTACCGAAAAGAAGTAACGGAGGGGGAACACAATAAATAACAGAGCAATCAAAGCATCACAAAGTGTAACATGGCATTACGCGGTGCTAGAGGTAAACTATCGTAGTAGTAGGTGCTACTGGCGAAGGGGGGAAACATCCGGGAAAGTATTCCCGGTGTTTGACGTTTTCGGGCAGATGAAATGGAGGTGGATTGTTGCATGTTCGTTATGCTAGGGACGCGTGGCGGACGAACAGACTGCGTATTCGGGTTCGTCTCGTCGTTCTGAGCAACTTTCATGTACAAAGTATTTTCATCCGATCTACGGTTTATTTTATATTGATTTTTAAAGTTTTAATTCATTTTCTAGAATTAACAAATTTAATTTAATTAATAAATTCTAACTTAAACAATGAAACATTTTTACACTCAGACTGAGCCAGCCACAGTCAGTGACGTGTGAGGCCAGTCCAAGTCAACAGCACAGTCAGCTATTAACTTGGTCATCCAGTGAATAGTGCAAGTGGGTCCCGTGTGTCATAGACAGTTCCTTTTAACAGGGTTTTAATTTAGGTTTAATTAACAGGGGACCCACTGTCAGTGTCTGATTAATTAACGGGTTAATTTTAACTTATAAAAAAGTTTAATTAAGTGCGGGGCCTACATGTCAGTGAGAGTTTTAGGGTTAGGCTTAGTGGCTAGTTAGCTGGTTAATGACCTGGGCCCACCGGTCAGTGGCCCAGGCGATAGTTTAGACCGCTGTGCGCGTCCAGCGACGCAGGGTGTGCCGGTGTGCTACAGGGGCGCAGGCGACCCACTGGAATGCGCCCCCGGCGACCAAATGGACCTCTACGACCACCCGCAGAACCAGCGCGGCGCGGCACGCGCAGGGGTGCGAGTCGTTCATGTGGAGACGGCCGAAGGTGGCCATGATGACGACATCAGACGGCGGTGACGACGCAGCCTCGGCTACATCCGAGCTACGGGGCGAGGGGAGAAGGGGGAGAGGCCACACAGGACCGGGAGCTCATAGTGAGCTCGGGAGCGCGCCCGACGAAGACGGAGAAGCAGTGGTGGTGGTGGGTCGTCGATGACGACCGGCGGGGCAGAGGAGGTAGACGCGGCCGATCCGGCGTGGTAGGGGTTCGGCGGAGCCCCGGCGAGGTCCGGCGATGAAGAGGTGGCCAGGATGAGCGACGACCGACGAGCGTCGAGGTGGCGAGCCTGGCCCCGGCGCGGCCAGGCGCGCGGGCAAGGGGGAGGCCAGGCTCGGGTGACGGCGTCGAGGTGGCGGGCCTGCGTCGGGGGGGGGGGGCTTTGGCGCGGGAGTGGCGGCGGAGGTAGGTGCAGGGGAGGGTGAGGCGAGCTCGGGGGAGGGGCAGGGCGTGGCCGGCGGGAGGAGCTGCGGGGTCGAGCGGGAGCGCTCTCGCTCATCCCTGGCGGCGCGAGGTGGGAATGAGGGAGAGATGGGAATCGGGACGGGAAGAGTTAGGGTTAGTAGCGAGGGGCGCCGGGCTGGGCTGGTTGTTTGTTAGATGGGCCAAGAGCCCAGTAGGTTAGGTTAGGTTAGTTTAGTTTTTTTATATATTTCTATTTTCTTTAATCCTGTACGATTTTGCATTATAATTTAAGTCCAAATGAATTTTGTTAAATAAGAGACTTGTCCTAAAATTACTTTGCAATACCTTGGAATGTCACTAAAATTTTGGGGCAATTTGTTTCCCCCAGAATTTATGGTGAAAATTAAATGACATAATTGGAGTTATTTGGTCCAGTTTAAAATAGGCCAAGGGCATTTTATTTATTTAAACAATGTTGGTATATCCATGACAAATAGTTAGTGCATATCTGCAACCTAATGAACATTTTTTTAATTGTTTGAAGAAATAATAAGTTGACTTGTTATTTGAATTTGAATCGTTTTGAACTAACGCGAGATTAGCAACAGTAATCGTGGTGACGTGGCATCATTAACGTGGGAATACTGGAGTCTAATTATCCGGGCGTCACACCGGCAAGCCATTAAGAATAAATGGATCTTCAAGAGGAAGACGGACGCTGATGGTAGTGTTACTATCTACAAAGCTCGACTTATCGCGAAAGGGTTTTGACAAGTTCAAGGTGTTGACTACGATGAGATTTTCTCACTCGTAGCGATGCTTAAGTCTGTCCGTATAATGTTAGCAATTGCCGCATTTTATGAAATCTGGCAAATGGATAACAAAACTGCATTCCTTAATGTATTTATTAAAGAAGAGTTGTATATGATGCAACCAGAAGGTTTTGTCAATCCTAAAGGTGCTAACAAAATGTGCAAGCTCCAGCGATCTATCTATGGACTGGTGCAAGCATCTTGGAGTTGGAATATACGCTTTGATAAGTTGATCAAAGCATATAGTTTTATACAGACTTGCGGTGAAGCCTGTATTTACAAGAAATTGAGTGGGAGCACTACATCCTTTCTGATAAGTATATGTGAATGACATATTATCGATCGGAAATGATGTAGAATTTTCTAGAAAGCATAAAGGAGTGTTTGAAAGGAGTTTTTCAAAGGAGGACCTCGGTGAAGCTGCTTACATATTGAGCATCAAGATCTATAGAGATAGATCAAGACGCTTGATAAGTTTTTTTTAATGAGTACATACCTTGTCAAGTTTTCGAAGTAGTTCAAAATAGAACAGTCAAAGAAAGAGTTCTTGCCTGTGTTGCAAGGTGTGAAGTTGAGTAAGACTCAAAGCTCGACCACGGCAGAAGATAGAGAGATAATGAAAGTTTCTTAAGCCTCAACCATAGGTTCTATAAAGTATGCCATGCTGTGTACCAGACCTATTGTATACCCTGCCCTGAGTTTGGCAAGGGAGTACAATTTTGATCTAGGAGTAGATCACTGGACAGCGGTCAAAATTATCGTTAGAGGACTAAGGAAATATTTCTCGGTTATGGAGGTGATAAAGAGTTCGTCATAAAGAATTACGTCGATGCAAGCTTTTACACCAATCCGGATGACTCTAAGTTTCAATCTGGATACATATTGGAAGTGGGAGCAATTAGCAAGAGTAGCTCTGTGCAGAGTATTGTAGACATAGAATATTTGCAAAATACATACGGCTCTCAATGTGGCAGACCCATTGACTAAACTTCTCTCACAAGCAGAACATGATCACAACTTAGTGCTCTTTGGGTGCTAATCACATAGCGATGTGAACTAGATTATTGACTCTAGTAAACCCTTTGGGTGTTTGCCACATGACGATGTGACCTATGGGTGTTAATCACATGGTGATGTGAACTATTGGTGTTAAATCACATGGCGATGTGAACTAGATTATTGACTCTAGTGAAAGTGGGAGACTGAAGGAAATAGGCCCTAGAGGCAATAATAAAGTTATTATTTATTTCCTTATTTCATGATAAATGTTTATTATTCATGCTAGAATTGTATTAACCGAAAACTTAGTACATGTGTGAATACATAGACAAACAGAGTGTCCCTAGTATGCCTCTACTTGACTAGCTCGTTAATCAAAGATGGTTAAGTTTCCTAACCATAGACATGTGTTGTCATTTGATGAACGGGATCACATCATTAGGGAATGATGTGATGGACAAGACCCATTCGTTAGCTTAGCATTATGATCGTTTCAGTTTCATTGCTACTGCTTTCTTCATGACTTATACATGTTCCTCAGACTATGAGATTATGCAACTCCCGAATAACGGAGGAACACCTTGTGTGCTATCAAACATCACAACATAACTGGGTGATTATAAAGATGCTCTACAGGTGTCTCCGAAGGTGTTTGTTGGCTTGGCATAGATCAAGATTAGGATTTGTCACTCCGTGTATCGGAGAGGTATCTCTGGGCCCTCTCGGTAATGCACATCAGTATAAGCCTTGCAAGCAATGTGACTAATGAGTTAGTTGCGGGATGATGCATTACGGAACGAGTAAAGAGACTTGCCGGTAACGAGATTGAACTAGGTATGATGATACCGACGATCGAATCTCGGGCAAGTAACATACAGATGACAAAGGGAACAACGTATGTTGTTATGCGGTTTGACCGATAAAGATCTTCGTAGAATATGTGGGAGCCAATATGAGCATCTATATTGCGCTATTGGTTATTGACCGGAGATGAGTCTCGGTCATGTCTACATAGTTCTCGAACCCGTAGGGTCCGCACGCTTAATGTTCGATGATGATTTGTATTATGAGTTATGTGATTTGATGTACCGAAGGTTGTTCGGAGTCCCGGATGAGATCATGGACATGACGAGGAGTCTCGAAATGGTGGAGAGGTAAAGATTCATATATTGGAAGGTTGCATTCGGACATCGGAATGGTTCCGGGTGATTCAGGCATTTTTTCCAGAATACCGGGAGGTTACCGGAACCCCCCGGGGAAAGATACGGGCCTTATGCACCATAGGAGGGACACTAACCAACCCACAAGGGGCTGGTGCGCCCCCAAGGGAGGAGGCCTAATTGGACATGGGAAGGGGGCGCCACCCCCTTTCCTTCTCCTACTTCCTCTCCTTCCCCTTTTCCCCCTCCGGTAGAAGGAAAAAAGGGTGGGGCCGAATCCTACTAGGACTGGAGTCCTACTAGGACTCCCCTCTCCCTGGCGCGCCCCTTGTTGGCTGGCCTCCTCCTCCCCTCCTTTATATACGGGGGCAGAGGGGGCACCCCAAAGGCACAACAAACAATCTCCTAGCCGCGTGCGGTGCCCCCTCCACAGTTGCACACCTCGGTCATATCGTCGTAGTGCTTAGGCGAAGCCCTGCGCCGGTAGCTTCATCATCACCGTCGCCACGCCGTTGTGTTGAAGGAACTCTCCCTTGGCCACAACTGGATCAAGAGTACGAGGGACGTCATCGAGCCGAACGTGTGCTGAACACGGAGGTGCCGTGCGTTCGGTGCTAGGATCAGTTGGGTCGTGAAGATGTACGACTACATCAACCGCGTTGATATAACGCTTCCGCTTTTGGTCTACGAGGGTACGTGGACCCACTCTCCCCGCTCGTTGCTATGCATCACCTAGATAGATCTTGCGTGATCGTAGGATTTTTTTTGAAATTACTGCGTTCCCCAACAGTTATGATTGTGTTCTTATGTTTTAATTAGTTTCTGCACCAAGTAAAGCCTTTGGGATCATGTTGGGTGATAGTTGATTTGATCTTGTTGGAAATCAGAAACTTTTGCATCCAGTATCAGATTTTTGTAAATCACATAAGCGATGAAAAATTCTGATTTTTTTACACAAGATTGATATACAAATTGCCCCTGTTGTCCTAATTTTCAGAATTTTTGGACTTACATAAGTATGGTTAGAGTCTAGATTACTACAGACTGTTCTGTTTTTGACAGATTCTGTTTTCGTTGCATTGTGTGCTTATTCTGATTTTTTACACAAGACGAATGGCAAGCAAGTTGCCACTCCTGTGAAGAAGCCCAAAGCTAGACCCAAGCCTGAAATTGAGTGCTTCTAACTGCAAAGGAAATGACCACTGGAAGTGGAACTACCCTAGATACTTGGCGGATAAGAAGGATGGCAAAGTGAACAAAAGTATATTTGATATACAGGTTACTGATGTGTACTTTACTAGTGTTTATAGCAACCCCTCGGTAGTTGATACTGGTTCAATTGCTAAGAGTACTAACTCGAAACAGGAGTTGCAAAATAAACAGAGACTAGTTAAGGGCGAGGTGACGATGTGTGTTGGAAATGATTCCAAGGATGATAAGATCACCATCGCACACTCCCTTTACCTTCGAGATTAGTGTTGAACCTAAAATAAATGTTATTTGGTGTTTGCGTTGAGCATGAATGTGATTGGATCATGTTTATTGCAATACGGTTATTTATTTAAATCAAAGAATAATTGTTTTTCTATTTACATGAATAAAACCTTATATGGTCATACACTCAAAATAAATGGTTTATTGAATCTCGATCGTGTTTGATACACATATTCATAATATTGATGCCAAAAGATGCAAAGTTAATAGTGATAGTGCAACTTATATGTGGCACTGCCGTTTAGGTCATATTGGTGTAAAGCGCATGAAGAAACTCCATGCTGATGGACTTTTGGAATCACTTGATGCTTACAAACCATGCCTCATGGGCAAGATGACTAAAACTCCGTTCTTTGTAACAATGGAGCGAGCAACTGACTTATTGGAAATAATACATACTGATGTATGCGGTCCGATGAGTGTTGAGGCTCGCGGCGGGTATCGTTATTTTCTGACCTTGACAGATGATTTGAGCAGATATGGGTATATCTACTTAATGAAACATAAGTCTGAAACATTTGAAAAGTTCAAAGAATTTCAGAGTGAAGTAGAAAATCATCATAACAAGAAAACAAAGTTTCTACAATCTGATCGTGGAGGAGAATATTTGAGTTACGAGTTTGGTCTTCATTTGAAACAATGCGGAGTAGTTTCACAACTCACGCCACCTGGAACACCACTGCGTAATGGTGTGTCGGAACGTCGTAACCGCACTTTATTAGATATGGTGCGATCTATGATGTCTCTTATTTATTTACCGCTATCATTTTGGGGTTATGCATTAGAGACTACTGCATTCACGTTAAATAGGGCACCATCTAAATCCGTTGAGACGACACCATATGAACTGTGGTTTGGCAAGAAACCTAAGCTGTCGTATCTTAAAGTTTGGGGCGGCGATGCTTATGTGGAAAAGTTTCAACCTGATAAGCTCGAACCCAATCGGAGAAATGTGTCTTCATAGGATACCCAAAGGAAATTGTTGGGTACACCTTCTATCACAGATCCGGAGACAAGATATTCGTTGTTAAAAATGGATACTTTCTAGAGAAGGAGTTTCTCTCGAAAGAAGTGAGTGGGAGGAAAGTAGAACTTGATGAGGTAATTGTACCTTCTCCCTAATTGGAAAGTAGTTCATCACAAAAAATCAGTTCCAGTGATGCCTACACCAATTAGTGAGGAAGTTAATGATGATGATCATGAAACTTCAGATCAAGTTACTACCGAACCTCGTAGGTCAACCAGAGTACGTTCCGCACCAGAGTGGTACGGTAATCCTGTTCTGGAAGTAATGTTACTAGACCATGACGAACCTACGAACTATGAGGAAGCGATGATGAGCCCAGATTCCGCAAAATGGTTTAAGGCCATGAAATCTGAGATAGGATCCATATATGAAAACAAAGTATGGACTTTGGTGGAATTGCCCGATGATCGGCAAGCCATTAAGAATAAATGGATCTTCAAGAGGAAGACAGACGCTGATGGTAGTGTTACTATCTTCAAAGCACGACTTATCGCGAAAGGTTTTTGACAAGTTCAAGGTGTTGACTACGATGAGATTTTCTCACTCATAGCGATGCTTAAGTCTGTCCGAATCATGTTAGCAATTCCCGCATTTTATGAAATCTGGCAAATGGATAAAAAATTGCTTTCCTTAATGGATTTATTAAATAAGAGTTATATATGATGCAACTAGAAGGTTTTGTCAATCCTAAAGGTGCTAACAAAATGTGCAAGCTCTAGCGATCCATCTATGGACTGGTGCAAGCATCTCGGAGTTGGAATATACGCTTTGATAAGTTGATCAAAGCATATAGTTTTATACAGACTTGCGGTGAAGCCTGTATTTACAAGAAAGTGAGTGGGAGCACTACAGCCTTTCTGATAAGTATATGTGAATGACATATTGTCGATCGAAAATGATGTAGAATTTTATGGAAAGCATAAAGGAGTGTTTAAAAGGAGTTTTCGAAAGAAAGACCTCGGTGAAGCTGCTTACATATTGAGCATCAAGATCTATAGAGATAGATCAAGACGCTTGATAAGTTTTTTTTCAATGAGTACATACCTTGTCAAGTTTTCGAAGTAGTTCAAAATAGAACAGTCAAAGAAAGAGTTCTTGCCTGTGTTGCAAGGTGTGAAGTTGAGTAAGACTGAAAGCCCGACCACATCAGAAGATAGAGAGAGAATGAAAATTATTCCCTATGCCTCAGCCATAGGGTCTATAAAGTATGCCATGCTGTGTACCAGACCTATTGTATACCCTGCCCTGAGTTTGGCAAGGGAGTACAATTTTGATCTAGGAGTAGATCACTGGACAGCGGTCAAAATTATCGTTAGAGGACTAAGGAAATATTTCTCGGTTATGGAGGTGATAAAGTGTTTGTCGTAAAGAGTTACGTCGATGCAAGCTTTTACACCAATCCGGATGACTCTAAGTCTCAATCTGGATACATATTGGAAGTGGGTGCAATTAGCTAGAGTAGCTCTGTGCAGAGTATTGTAGACATAGAATATTTGCAAAATACATACGGCTCTGAATGTGGCAGACCCGTTGACTAAACTTCTCTCACAAGCAAAACATGATCACACCTTAGTACTCTTTGGGTGCTAATCACATAGCGATGTGAACTAGACTATTGACTCTAGTAAATCCTTTGGGTGTTGGCCACATGACGATGTGAACTATGGGTGTTAATCACATGGTGTTGTGAACGATTGGTGTTAAATCACATGGCGATTGAACTACATTATTGACTCTAGTGCAAGTGGGAGACTGAAGGAAATATGCCCTAGAGGCAATAATAAAGTTATTATTTATTTCCTTATTTCATGATAAATGTTTATTATTCATGCTAGAATTGTATTGACCGAAAACTTAGTACATGTGTGAATACATAGACAAACAGAGTGTCCCTAGTATGCCTATACTTGACTAGCTCGTTAATCAAAGATGGTTAAGTTTCCTAGACATAGACATGTGTTGTCATTTGATGAACGGGATCACATCATTAGAGAATGATGTGATGGACAAGACCCATTCGTTAGCTTAGCATTATGATCGTGTCAGTTTCATTGCTACTGCTTTCTTCATGACTTATACATGTTCCTCAGACTATGAGATTATGCAACTCCCGAATACCGGAGGAACACCTTGTGTGCTATCAAATGTCACAACGTAACTGGGTGATTATAAAGATGCTCTACAGGTGTCTCCGAAGGTGTTTGTTGGGTTGGCATAGATCAAGATTAGGATTTGTCACTCCGTGTATCGGAGAGGTATCTTTGGGCCCTCTCGGTAATGCACATCACTGTAAGACTTGCAAGCAATGTGACTAATGAGTTAGTTGTGGGATGATGCATTACAGAACGAGTAAAGAGACTTGTCGGTAACGAGATTGAACTAGGTATGATGATACCGACGATCGAATCTCGGGCAAGTAACATACCGATGACAAAGGGAACAACGTATGTTGGTATGCGGTTTGACCGATAAAGATCTTCGTAGAATATGTGGGAGCCAATATGAGCATCTAGATTCCGCTATTGGTTATTGACTGGAGATGAGTCTCGGTCATGTCTACATAGTTCTCGAACCCGTAGGGTCCGCACGCTTAACGTTCGATGACGATTTGTATTATTAGTTATGCGATTTGATGTACCGAAGGTTGTTCGGAGTCCCGGATGAGATCATGGACTTGACGAGGAGTCTCGAAATGGTCAAGAGGTAAAGATTCATATATTGGAAGGTTGCATTCGGACGTCGGAATGGTTCCGAGTGATTCGGGCATTTTTCCGGAGTACCAGGAGGTTACCGGAAGCCCCCGGGGAAAGATATGGGCCTTATGGGCCATAGGAGGGACACTAACCAACCCACAAGGGGCTGGTGCGCCCCCCACAAGGGAGGCGGCCGAATTGGACTTGGGAAGGGGGCGCCACCCCCCTTTCCTTCTCCTACTTCCTTTCCTTCCCCTTTTCCCCCTCCGTTAGAAGGAAAAAAAGGGTGGGGCCGAATCCTACTAGGACTGGAGTCCTAGTAGGACTCCCCTCTCCCTACCGCGCCCCTTGTTGGACGGCCTCCTCCTCCCCTCCTTTATATATGGGGGCAGGGGGGCACCCCAAAGGCACAACAGACAATCTCTTAGCCGCGTGCGGTGCCCCCCTCCAGAGTTACACACCTCGGTCATATCGTCGTTGTGCTTAGGTGAAGCCCTGCGCCGGTAGCTTCATCATCACCGTCGCCACGCCGTCGTGCTGAAGGAACTCTCCCTTGGCCTCAACTGGATCAAGAGTACGAGGGACGTCATCGAGCTGAACGTGTGCTGAACACGGAGGTGCCGTACGTTCGGTGCTAGGATCGGTCGGATCATGAAGACGTACGACTACATCAACCGCGTTGATATAACGTTTCCGCTTTCGGTCTACGAGGGTACATGGACCCACTCTCCCCGCTCGTTGCTATGCATCACCTAGATAGATCTTGCGTGATCGTAGGATTTTTTTTAAATTACTGCGTTCCCCAACAGTTATGATTGTGTTTTTGTGTTTTAATTAGTTTCTGCGCCAAGTAAAGCCTTTGGGATCATGTTGGGAGATAGTTGATTTGATTTTGTTGGAAATCAGAAACTTTTGCATCCAGTACCAGATTTTTGTAAATCACATAAGCGACGAAAAATTCTGAATTTTTTACACAAGATTGATATACAAATTGCCCATGTTGTCCTAATTTTCAGAATTTTCGGAGTTACATAAGTATGGTTAGAGTCCAGATTACTACAGACTGTTCTGTTTTTGACAGATTCTGTTTTCGTTGCATTGTGTGATTATTTTGATTAATCTATGGAGTATATTGGGTCGTATATGAAGGAAATATGCCCTAGAGGCAATAATAAAGTTGTTATTTTATATTTCCTTATATCATGATAAATGTTTATTATTCATGCTAGAATTGTATTAACCGTAAACTTGATACATGTGTGGATACATAGACAAAACACCGTGTCCCTAGTAAGCCTCTACTAGACTAGCTAGTTAATCAAAGATGGTTATGTTTCCTAACCATAGACATGTGTTGTCATTTGATGAACGGGATCACATCATTAGGAGAATGATGTGATGGACAAGACCCATCTGTTAGCATAGCATATTGACCGTTCAGTTTTATTGCTATTGCTTTCTTCATGTCAAATACATATTCCTTCGACTGTGAGATTATGCAACTCCCGGATACCAGAGGAATACCTTGTGTGCTATCAAACGTCACAACGTAACTGGGTGATTATAAAGATGCTCTACAGGTATCTCCAAAGGTGTTTGTTGGGTTGGCATAGATCGAGATTTGGATTTGTCACTCCGAGTATCGGGGAGGTATCTCTGGGCCCTCTCGGTAATACACATCATAAGAAGCCTTGCAAGCAATGTGACTAATGAGTTAGTTGCGGGATGATGTATTATGGAATGAGTAAAGAGACTTGCCAGTAACGAGATTGAACTAGGTATGAAGATACCGACGATCGAATCTCGGGCAAGTAACTTACCGATGACAAAGCGAATAACGTATGTTGTCATTACGGTACGACCGATAAAGACCTTCGTAGAATATGTAGGAGCCAATATGAGCATCCAGGTTCCGCTATTGGTTATTGACCGGAGAGGTGTCTCGGTCATGTCTACATAGTTCTCGAACCCGTAGGGTCCGCACGCTTAACGTTCGATGACGATTTATTATTATATGAGTTATGTGATTTGGTGACCGAATGTTGTTCAGAGTCCCAAATGAGATCACGGACATGACGAGGAGTCTCGAAATGATCGAGAGGTAAATATTGATATATAGGACGATGGTATTCGGACACCGAAAGTGTTCTGGGAAGCACCGGGGACTTATCGGGTCACCGGAAGGGGTTCCGGGCACCCCCGGCAAAAGATATGGGCCTTATGGATCAAGAGGGGAAACACACCAGCCACAAAGGGGCTGGGCTGGCCAAATTGGAGAAGGAAAGGGGAAGGAGGAAAGGAAAAAGGGAATAGGATTCCCCCTTCCCCCTCTTCCCTTCCTACTCCGAATAGGAATGGGAAAGGGGGGAGGCCGAATTGGGAGGTGCCCAAGTAGGATTCCTCCTAGTTGGGGCGTCCCCTTGTCTGCCTCTCCTCCCCTCCAACCTATATATATGAGGGGGGGGGGCACCGCTAGAACACCCCCAACAATTGTTAGCCGTGTGCGGCACCCCCCTCCATAGTTTACGCCTCTGGTCATATCTTCGTAGTGCTTAGGCGAAGCCCTGTGAGGATCACTTCACCATCACCGTCACCACGCCGTCATGCTGACGGAACTCATCTACTCCCTCGACACTTTGCTGGATCAAGAGTTCGAGGAACGTCATCGAGCTGAACATGTGCAGAACTCGGAGGTGCCGTGCGTTCGGTGCTTGATCGGTCGGAACGAGAAGAAGTTTGACTACATCAACCGCGTTGTCAAACGCTTCCGCTTTCGGTCTACGAGGGTACGTGGACACACTCTCCCCCTCTTGTTGCTATGCATCTCCTAGATAGATCTTGCGTGAGTGTAGGAATTTTTTTAAATTGCATGCTACGTTTCCCAACAGTGGCATCCGAGCCAGGTCTATGCGTAGATGATATGCACGAGTAGAACACAAAGAGTTGTGGGCGGTGATAGTCATACTGCTTACCACCAATGTCTTATTTTGATTCGGCGGTATTGTTGGATGAAGCGGCCCAGACCAACCTTGCATGACCACGTTCATGAGACCGGTTCCACCGACAGACAGGCAACTAGCTTTGCATAAAGGTGGCTGGCGGGGTGTCTGTTTCTCCAACTTTAGTTGAATCAAATTTGACTGCGGCCGGTCCTTGTTGAAGGTTAAAACAACAAACTTGATGAAACACCGTTGTGGTTTTGATGCGTAGGTAAGAATGGTTCTTACTAGAAGCCCGTAGCAGCCACGTAAAACTTGCAACAACAAAGTAGAGGACGTCTAACTTTTTTTTGCAGGGCATGTTGTGATGTGATATGGTCAAGACATTATGTGATATACGTTGTTGTATGAGATGATCATGTTTTGTAAAAGTTATCGGCAACTGGCAGGAGCCTTATGGTTGTCGCTTTATTGTATGAAATGCAAACGCCATGTAAATGCTTTACTTTAGCACTATGCGTTAGCGATAATTGTAGAAGCAATAGTTGGTAACATGACCATGACGCAATGATGGAGATCAAGGTGTCGAGCCGGTGACGATGGAGATCATGACGATGCTTTGGAGATGGAGATCAAAGGCACAAGATGATGATGGCCATATCATGTCACATATTTTGATTGCATGTGATGTTTATCTTTTATATGCAACTTATTTTGCTTAGTACGACAGTAGCATTATAAGATGATCCCTTAACTAAATATCAAGGTATAAGTGTTCTCCCTGAGTATGCGCCGTTGCGAAAGTTCTTCGTGCTGAGACACCACGTGATGATCAGGTGTGATAGGCTCTACGTTCACATACAACGGGTGCAAGACAGTTTTGCACATGCGGAATACTCGGGTTAAACTTGACGAGCCTAGCATGTACAGACATGGCCTCAGAACACTAGAGACCAAAAGGTCGAACGTGAATCATATAGTAGATATGATCAACATAGATATGTTCACCATTGATGACTACTCCATCTCACGTGATGACCGGACATGGTTTAGTTGATTTGGATCACGTATCATTTAGATGACTTGAGGGATGTCTATCTAAGTGGGAGTTCTTAAGTAATTTGATTAATTGAACTTTAATTTATCATGAACTTAGTCCTGATAGTATTTGCAAATTATGTTGTAGATCAATAGCTCGCAATGTAGCTCCCGTTTATTTTTGATATGTTCCTAGAGAAAAATAAGTTAAAAGATGATAGTAGCAATGATGCGGACTAGGTCCGTGATATGAGGATTATCCTCATTGCCGCACAGAAAAAATTATGTCCTTGATGCACCGCTAGGTGACAGACCTATTGCAGGAGCAGATGTAGATGTTATGAACGTTTGACAAGCTCGATATGATGACTACTTGATAGTTTAGTGCGCGATGCTTTACGGCTTAGAACCGGGACTTCAAAAACGTTTTGAACGCCACGGAGCATATGAGATGTTCCAAGAGCTAGAATTGGTATTTCAGACTCATGCCCGAATCAAGAGGTATGAGACCTCTGACAAGTACTTTGCCTACAAAATGGAGGAGAATAGCTCAACCAGTGAGCATGTGCTCAGAATGTGTGAGTACTACAATCGCTTGAATCAAGTGGGAGTTAATCTTCCAGATAAGATAGTGATTGACAGAGTTATCTAGTCACTATCACCAAGTTACTGGAACTTCGTGATGAACTGTAATATGCAAGGGATGACAAAAACGATTCCCGAGCTCTTCGTGATGCTGAAATCGACGAAGGTAGAAATCAAGAAAGAGCATCAATTGTTGATGGTTAACAAGACCACTAGTTTCAGGAAGAGGGCAAAGGGAAAGAAAGGGAACTTCAAGAAGAATGACAAGCAAGTTGCCACTCCCATGATGAATCCCAAAGCTAGACCTAAGCCTGAAACTGAGTGCTTCTACTGCAAATGGAATGGTCATAGGAAGCGGAACTACCCCAAATACTTGGCGGATAAGAAGGATGGCAAAGTGAACAAAGGTATATTTGATATACATGTTATTGATGTGTACTTTACTAGTGTTCATAGTAACCCCAGGGTATTTGATACCGGTTCAGTTGCTAAGATTAACTCAAAACAGGAGTTGCAAAATGAACAGAGACTAGTTAAGGGCGAGGTGACGATGTGTGTTGGAAGTGATTCCAAGGTTGATAAGATCACCATCGCACACTCCCTCTACCTTCGGGATTAGTGTTTGACCTAAATAAATGTTATTTGGTGTTTGCATTGAGCATGAATGTGATTGGATCATGTTTATTGCGATACATTTATTCATTTAAGTCGGAGAATAATTGTTGTTCTGTTTACATGAATAAAACCTTCTATGGTCATACACCCAATGTAAATGGTTTATTGAATCTCGATCGTTGTGATACACATATTCATAATATTGATGCCAAAAGATGCAAAGCTGATAATGATAGTGCAACATATTTGTGGCACTGCCGTTTAGGTCATATTGGTGTAAAGCGCATGAAGAAACTCCATGCAGATGGGCTTTTGGAATCACTTGATTATGAATCATTTGATACTTGCGAACCATGCCTCATGGGCAAGATGACTAAAACTTCGTTCTCCGGAACAATGGAGCGAGCTAATAACTTATTGGAAATAATACATACCGATGTGTGCGGTCCAATGAGTATTGAGGCTCACGGCGGGTTCCGTTATTTTCTGACCTTCACAGATGATTTGAGCAGATATGGGTATATCTACTTGATGAAACACAAGTGTGAAACATTTGAAATGTTCAAAGAATTTCAGAGTGAAGTGGAGAATCATCGTAACAAGAAAATAAAGTTTCTACGATCTGATCACGGAGGCAAATATTTGAGTTACGAGTTTGGCCTTCATTTAAAACAGTGTGGAATAGTTTCACAATTCACGCCACCTGGAACACCACAGTGTAATGGTGTGTCCGAATGTCGTAACCTTACTTTATTAGATATGGTGCAATCTATGATGTCTCTTATTGATTTACCACTATCGTTTTGGGGTTATGCATTAGAGACAGCTGCATTCACGTTAAATAGGGCACCGTCTAAATATTTTGAGACGACACTATATGAACTGTGGATTGGCAAGAAACCTAAGCTGTCATTTCTTAAAGTTTGGGGTTGTGATGCTTGTGTGAAAAAGCTTTAGTCTGATAAGCTCAAACCCAAATCGGAGAAGTGCGTCTTCATAGGATACCCAAAAAATACTGTTGGGTACACCTTCTATCACAGATCCAAAGGCAAAATATTTGTTGCTAAGAATGGATCCTTTCTAGAGAAGGAGTTTCTCTCGAAAGAAGTGAGTGGGAGGAAAGTAGAACTTGATGAGGTAACTATACCTTCTCTCAAATTGGAAAGTAGCTCATCACAGAAAACCGTTCCCGTGATGCCTACACCAACTAGAGAGGAAGCTAATGATGATGATCATGAAACTTCAGATCAAGTTACTACCGAACCTCGTAGGTCAACCAGAGAACGTTCCGCACCAAAGTGGTACGACAATCCTGTTCTGGAGGTTATGTTACTAGACCATGACGAACCTACGAACTATGAAGAAGCGATGATGAGCCCAGATTCCGATAAATGGCTTGAGGCCATGAAATCTGAGATAGGATCCATGTATGAGAACAAAGTGTGGACTTTGGTGGACTTGCCCGATGATTGGCAAGCCATTGAGAATAAATGGATCTTCAAGAGGAAGACAGACGCTGATGGTAGTGTTACTATCTACAAAGCTCGACTTGTCGCAAAAGGTTTTTGATAAGTTCAAGGTGTTGACTACGATGAGATTTTTTCACTCGTAGCGATGCTTAAGTCTGTCTGAATCATGTTAGCAATTGCCGCATTCTATGAAATCTGGCAAATGGGTATGAAAACTGCATTCCTTAATGGATTTATTAAAGAAGAGTTGTATATGATGCAACCAGAAGCTTTTGTCAATCCTAAAGGTGCTAACAAAATGTGCAAGCTCCAGCGATCTATCTATGGACTAGTGCAAGCATCTCGGAGTTGGAAGATACACTTTGATGAGTTGACCAAAGCATATAGTTTTATACAGACTTGCGGTGAAGCCTGTATTTACAAGAAAGTGAGTGGGAGCACTACAGCCTTTCTGATAAGTATATGTGAATGACATATTGTTGATCGGAAATGATGTAGAATTTTCTGTAAAGCATAAAGGAGTGTTTGAAAGGAGTTTTTCAAAGAAAGACCTCGGTGAAGCTGCTTACATATTGGCACTAGTATGCGTCGGTGCTATACAAACAATTTTTAACCCCTTTCCGCGACGGCATTTGGAATCGTCGCCTAGCGAGTGACGGTGATAGGGGGGTCCTTCCCACACGACCCAAAAACCGTCGGGGATATGCCCTCCTGGCACACATGCTCGGCAAAATGAGGTCGTGTGCGACCGGCGAGCGCTCAAATACGAAAATACATACAGTAGAGCTAAAAAAATACAATTATACAGGCGAATTTGTTTCCGGTCGCAAGTACATCCCACATAGTCAGTCCCCGCTAAACGTTTCCGTTCATATGTACATTCCACACAGTCGCTCCAAGGAAAACGTTTCCGTTCACAGGTATCACACACAAATTTTCCCGTTAAATCGTTTGTGATAGCATTGCCATTGCACACGATATTAACAATTTCATCATTTGTGTTATTGAATGCATCACACACGGTCCGTAGAAGAAACTGTGTGGCAAAGGCTGTCCATCACACACAATTTTTATGTGGTAAACGTTTGCGCAAGGTGGCCTAATGCAAACAGTTTTCAAGAGAAAGTTGTGTGTGATTGTTCAGTGATGCAACACGGTTTATTCGTAGAAACTGTGTGCGTTGCCTGAGGTCATTGCCCACGGTATTTTTTCAATAACCGTTTGCAATAGCAAAACCCAATTAGCGGGCTAATTCGCCATTAGCAGGCTAATTGCCCTGTTAATAATCCATTTATTAATCTATTTGACATTCATATTAAGCACATAATATATTTCATTTCCATATTAAGGAAGCAGAATTTCATAATTGAAATACATCAGAGTACAACATGATATAGCTTCAGCACTAGCTACCCCATTACACAACTGCACCAGCACCAAGTTCCACATGCAACATGTAGAACCTTTCGAAATTAGCATCATAGACGGTATATAGACAGATGCATCTCATCTGGAAAACTGCTGAAGCGGAAGGCGAATATTGAGCCTTCATTCATGTTGAAGGTCTTTGCAACTTTAGGCCAGTGCCTGTGGATGATTGTTCGTCCGTCCTTCATCCTCTTCAGGAACACTTCAATATTGAACCTTCCTCGCCTCCTGACCATAGAGGTGTTTGAGAGTAATCATCAGTGAACTGCTTTGGAAAGGCCTGAAAACAAGGATGTGCATAAATATCTTCTCTATATTGGAAATGGGGCAAAGTAATAAAAAAGGCAAGGTATAATAGTTAGTACCATCTTGTAGTGAACTGATGTCTTCTTCATTGTGCAGACAAAGATCTTGTTGTTTTTTGTCACTAATTTCTTTATCCTAACAATCTTTCTGAGTTTCTTGATTTGATTGATATTCATGGACAACTCATTTCCCCATATGCAAAAAGGTTCGAACAGTGGGTCAAAACCTCTGACAGCAGGACCTACATGTGCAAGACCAAATTGTTAAAAACCTAAATATTAGAATGGTTCCTGCAATTGCACAATAATGTGCTATTAGACAATGGACCATGCACGTGCTAACCTCGATTGTAAACCTCAGTGCTTCCCATTGTTTCCCTGCAACACATATAAGGTAGTTAGTCATCAGGTTAAGTAAGGGTTCGCATGCTATCAGTAAAATATGTTGATGAAAAATAAGCACATTGCAGATTCATCAGATTAATTCAAGCCACATGGAAAACCCATTTATCCAAACCAAGCATGATTAAGAACTAGGAAATATAGCACTTGTATATGTTTCTCATGTATTATGTGCAGCCAAATTCGATTTATTCCTCACATGCACAACAATACAAAATTCTACCCACAACAATTCGACATCGCATTGCAGAATTGAACCAAGTAGTTAACTAAACACCACAACAAATGAACCAAACATTAACTGAGCACCACATTGCACAATATAACATACTCCTAATAGAAGATCAGACAGTTAACCAAACCAAGCATGCTTAACAACTTGGAAATATAGCAATTGTATTTGTTTCTCATGTATTTACTACAGCCAAATTCAATTTATTCCTCACATGGTATACAATAACAGAATGCACCCACAAGTATTGAACATCACATTGCAGAATTGAACCAAACAGTTAACTAAACACCACAACACAAATGAACCAAACATTAACTGAGCACCACATTGCACAATGTATAACCAAACCAAGCATGCTTGACAACTTGGAAATATAGCAATTGTATTCGTTTCTCATGTATTTTGTAAAGATAAATTCTATTTATTTCTCACATGGAAGACAATACAAACTTGCAGTCTGAAGAATTGAACATAACATTTGCAGAATTGAACCAAATAGTTAACTGAAGACGACAACTAATTAACAAAATAGTTAATAAGTGAGCAGCACACTACACGACATATAGAACATATACACTAGAGCAACAGACTGCATGGTAAAATTAGATAGCACAATTCACTAGAATTTGTGAAGGAAGGCAGGAGCAAAACACGCAAAGGGTAAATCGAGCATGCTTAACCTGTGTAGCTAGCAAATGGCAAGGTGCTCCTCCAAGATCTGGGGGTCGGCACGAATGGCTTCCATCGCGACCTCATCCGCGCGTGCGGCCGCGATTTGCTTCTCCGCTGCCAAATGCTCCTTGAGATCCTGGCTATACTGCGTGCAACATGGCTTAGGGCGGCGCTTATTTGGTGGAGGGGTCGGTGATTTGGGTGGAAGGTGTCGCGCTCGCGCCGGCGGTCGGGGCATGTGGGATGTGGAAGGAGGAGGATGGTGGGGGTCGGGTGTGGATTACCTGCCTAGATAGATGAGGCCGAGCAGCATGAAGGAGGGTCGTCAACAAGGAGGCGGCGCTGCAAGCAAGGAGTGAAGGTTTCAACTTGGAAAGGAAGGCGAAAACAGGGGAAATGTGGCTTTTGGTAAGGGGAGGGGGCGGGGAGGTAGATATTTCCGTGGAAGCCGAAAATTTGGAATCGCTCCAGCAAAAAAATGGCGCGCAAAGTGTCATCAGACACGGTCCCTTATTCAGAACTGTGTACGATATGTGAACATCACAAATGATTCAGATAGCTTAACCCGTGTGTGATGAGTTTGAACGTCAAAAATTTTGGTTCGAATTTCCATGGTTAAAGTGGTCATCCACGTCATTGCATAATTTGGATACACAAAGGAGACTATAGCACACCCACACTTCTTAATTGAGCAAGTTCAGCAATTAAATAGTGCTAGCTGACCTAAACATTACTCTAACAAATTAAAGACCGGTGCTCTTAATTAAACAAAACAAAGATTACTACTACGGCTGGTGCTCGTCGATCTCCGCGGCCGCCTCCATGTCCAGCTCGCGCCCGACGGTCTCCTGGGGAAGGGGATCCATGGCATCCATCACACCATACTCGGCAAGCATCTCACCATCCACGTCCGCCATCTCTTTGGAAAAGGCCGCCACGAGCTGGGCGTGGGCGGCCGCGATTTGGGCTTGGACGGGCTCCGTCGTTGCAAGGCATGCGGCGGAGGAACGGACGGCTGCTCGAACGCTCTCGGCGATTGCCAACTCTCCGGCCGTGGGTAGCCGACCGTTGTCGGAGAAGCTTCGTTTGATTTGTGCGGTGACCGCCACGAGCTGGGCGTGGGCGGCCTCGACATGGTTGTGGGCGGCTTCCATCAGGGCCAAGGCCGCCGCTACGGAACAGACAGCTGCCGTGCCGCTCTCGCCAGTTGCTATCCCCGAGGCAGATGTTGCTGCCGCCACCTGAGAAGCAACATCGACCGTTTGGGCTGCCTTGGTCGCTTGGTCGCAGATTGAGGCCTCGCTCATGCACCTTGTTAGCACGCGCATGGCGGCTATGGCCGCGCTCTCGCCGGAGTGGGCCACCAAAGTTTCCATCATGATGCGGGTCCACGTGCCCATCTTTCACCGGCGACGATGGAACAGTAAAATGATATTTGGGGAGCGAGCTAGTGTGCTTGAGACACCGGCTATGGACTGTAGCCGACGCACCTTCTTGCGTAAGCCATAGGCGTACTATACACCGACAGTTCTCCAGGATATTTTGTGCTACATCCCACACGGTTGGTGATAATAAGCTGTGTGTGATCTACTTGATTTTTCATCTTGATTTGAATTACATAATGGGGTCACAGCAGCAATGGATAGAGTTTGAATTGCTAGACCTTTTATCTGCAGTGAACATGCAACTATATGTGTGTCGTAAAAGAATTGGAATTATTCAGGGTTCGTTTGAACATTTTATACATTAAATTGGTTTTCTAGCCATTTCAGGTGCACAATTGAAAATTAAACTACATGCACATGCTCCGGTGCACCAACATGGGTTGTAAAATCATATATGTGTCCATGGGTTTATGCTTATGTCCCATGCAAGAAATGGGGATGAAATTCGAACACCACGGCACCGTGGCTCTGCGGCAAACGTCGACGTACTTGCTTTTGCAATTCTAGTAAATCCAAAATTCGTCCAAAATTCATGAAACTTGGCATGCTGTCATGGAGCGGCATCAACATGCCGTAGTAAATTCTAGATGCATGCTGGATAGCGGTCGATGTGTGGAGTAATAGTAGTAGATGCAGGCAGGAGTCGGTCTACTTGTCGCAGACGTGATGCCTATATACATGACCATACCTAGATATTCTCATAACTATGCTCAATTCTATCAATTGCTCAACAATAATTTGTTCACCCACCATAATACTTATGCTCTTGAGAGAAGCCACTAGTGAAACCTATGGCCCCCGGGTCTATTTTCCATCATATTAATCTTCCAACACTTAGCTATTTTTATTGCCTTTTATTTTACTTTGCATCTTTATTATGAAAATACCAAAAATATTATCTTATCATATCTATCAGATCTCACTTTCGTAAGTGACCGTGAAGGGATTGACAACCCCTTTATCGTGTTGGTCGCGAGGTTTATATTTGTTTGTGTGGGTGCGAGGGACTTGGGCGTGGCCTCCTACTGGATTGATACCTTGGTTCTCAAAAACTGAGGGAAATACTTACGCTACTTTACTGCATCACCCTTTCCTCTTCAAGGGAAAACCAACGCAGTGCTCAAGAGGTAGCAAGAAGGATTTCTGGCGCCGTTGCTGGGGAGTCTACGCAAAAGTCAACACACCAAGTACCCATCACAAACACTTATCTCCCGCATTACATTATTTGCCATTTGCCTCTCGTTTTCCTCTCCCCCACTTCACCCTTGCCGTTTTATTCGCCCTCTCTTTTCCGTTCGCCTCCCTCTTTCTTTTTGCTCCTCGCACTTTCTGCTGTTATGTCTGAAATTGGGGAAACTATTGTCGATAAGGACAATAGCAATAACATGGAAAATTCTGATGCTCCTGCTGAAGAACCCCCTATCTTACATACAAAAAAATTTCCGAATTGGTAGTGGTAATATTATTGGAAAAGGGGTTATTCAAGATTTCTTTACTTGTGCCGGTGCTTTACCTTCTATGGGTAGTTCTATTCTTCATAGAACTAGTAGTCTTGCGGAAAGGCAATTTATGCACATGCACCCTTGCATACAAAGGATTTTCCTAGAATTTTCTAATATTGAGCATTCTTCTGTTAAGCGTGCCGCTACTATCTTTTTGGCTCATGAGTTCAGATTTATAATAAAAGAGGCCAAAGAAATCTTTGCGCACTATAGGGTGGACTCTGGCCGTCCTCCCATAGAGACTATCTTATTTGATCAAGAGGAAATAATGCGTTTTCAATCTCTAGACCATGTTGCTTTTAATGAAAACCTTAGAAAAAAGGTTCCTACCAATGTTCTAGTTGATAGAATTTCTGAACTTAATAATGATTTGCTATTCAAAATAATGAGCTAGGATATTCTCTCGAGTATAGGCTCACAAAGTTCTGTCAGAAGAATGCTTATAATGATGAATTGGTTGTGCAATACGAAGGGCCGAAGGAGGAACCTATACCTCCTAAGGTTGATCTTGGGGACTTTTGTCCCATTAAATTTAGCCCTTTTGATTACTTTTGCTTGCCTCAAAGAAAACTTGCTGCTGAACGTAGAGAATATGAAATGAGTTTTAATGATCTATCCTATTATTATGGCAATACCTAGATCTATCCTTGCTTTTATGCATAGCTAAGGGCATTAAACGATAGCGCTTGTTGGGAGGCAACCCAATTTTATTTTTAGTTTTTTTTGCTTTTTGCTTCTGTTTAGGAATAAATCTTTGATCTAGCCTCTGGTTAGATTTGTTTTTATGTTTTAATTAGTGTTTGTGCCAAGTTAAACCTATAGGATCTTCTTGGATGATAGTTATTTGATCTTGCTGAAAATTCCAGAAACTTTCTGTTCACGAATTTTTTTGTTAAAAATCACCAGAAAGTGATAAAATATTGATTCTAATTGCTTCTGATCAATAAACAAATTGTCTAGGTCGTCCTATTTTGGCCTAATGTTTTTAGTTCCAGAAGTTTGCGTTAGTTACAGATTACTACAGACTGTTCTGTTTTTGTCAGATTCTGTTTTTCGTGTGTTGTTTGCTTATTTTGACGAATCTATGGCTAGTAAAATAGTTTATAAACCATAGAGAAGTTGGAATAAAGTAGTTTAACACCAATATAAATAAATAATGAGTTCATTACAGTACCTTGAAGTGGTGTTTTGTTTTCTTTCGCTAACGGAGCTCATGAGATTTTCTGTTAAGTTTTGTGTTGTGAAGTTTTCAAGTTTTGGGTAAAAGATTTGATGGATTATGGAACAAGGAGTGGCAAGAGGCTAAGCTTGGGGATGCCCATGGCACCCCAAGATAATCTAAGGACACCAAAAATCCAAAGCATGGGGATGCCCCGGAAGGCATCCCCTCTTTCGTCTACTTCCATCGGTAACTTTACTTGGAGCTATATTTTTATTCACCACATGATATGTGTTTTGCTTGGAGCGTCTTGTATGATTCGAGTCTTTGCCTTTTAAGTTTACCACAATCATCTTTTCTGTACACACCTTTTGAGATAGACACACATGATTCGGAATTTATTAGAATACTCTATGCGCTTCACTTATATCTTTTGAGCTATATAGTTTTTGCTCTAGTGCTTCACTTATATCTTTTAGAGCACGGCGGCGGATTTGTTTTATAGAAACTATTATTCTGTCATGCTTCACTTATATTATTTTGAGAGTCTTAAACAGCATGGCAATTTGCTTAAAAAGGAAAATTAATCCTAATATGCTAATTATTCAAGACTAGTAAAATACTTTCTTATGAGTGTGCTGAATACTAAGAGAAGTTTGATGATTGATGATTGTTTTGAGATATGGAGGTAGTGATATTAAAGTTGTGCTAGTTGAGTAGTTGTGAAATTGATAAATACTGGTGTTGAAGTTTGCAAGTCCCGTAGCATGCACGTATGGTAAACGTTATGTAACAAATTTGAAACATGAGGTGTTCTTTGATTGTCTTCCTTATGAGTGGCGGTCGGGGACGAGCGATGGTCTTTGCCTACCAATCTATCCCCCTAGGAGCATGCGCATAGTGCTTGGTTTTTGATGACTTGTCGATTTTTGCAATAAGTATGTGAGTTCTTTATGACTAATGTTGATTCCATGGATTATACGCATTCTTAACCTTCCATCATTGCTAGCCTCTTCGGTACCGTGCATTGCCCTTTCTCACATTGAGAGTTGGTGCAAACTTCGCCGGTACATCCAAACCCCGTGATATGATACGCTCTTTCACACATAAACCTCCTTATATCTTCCTCAAAACAGCCACCATACCTACCTATTATGGCATTTCCATAGCCATTCCGAGATATATTGCCATGCAACTTTTCACCGTTCCGTTTATCATGACACGTTCATCATTGTCATATTGCTTTGCATGATCATGTAGTTGACATCGTATTTGTGGCAAAGCCACCGTTCATAATTTTTCATACATGTCACTCTTGATTCATTGCTATCCCGGTATACCGCCGGAGGCATTCATATAGAGTCATACTTTGTTCTAGTATCGAGTTGTAATCATTGAGTTGTAAATAAATAGAAGTGTGATGATCATCATTCATAGAGCATTGTCCCAAAAAAAGAGAAAGGCCAAATAAAAAAAGAAGGCCCAAAAAAAGAAAATAAAAAGGGACAATGCTACCATCCTTTTTTTCCGCACTTGTGCTTCAAAGTAGCACCATGATTTCCATGATAGAGAGTCTCTTGTTTTGTCACTTTCATATACTAGTGGGAATTTTTAATTATAGAACTTTGCTTGTATATTCCAACAATGGGCTTCCTCAAATGCCCTAGGTCTTCGTGAGCAAGCAAGTTGGATGCACACCCACTTAGTTTCTTTTGTTGAACTTTCATGCATTTATAGCTCTAGTGCATCCATTGCATGGCAATCCCTACTCCTCACATTGACATCAATTGATGGGCATCTCCATAGCCCGTTGATTAGCCGCGTTGATGTGAGACTTTCTCCTTTTTTGTCTTCTCCACATAACCCCCATCATTATATTCTATTCCACCCATAGTGCTATATCCATGGCTCACGCTCATGTATTGCGTGAAGGTTGAAAAGGTTTGAGATTACTAAAGTATGAAACAATTGCTTGGCTTGTCATCGGGGTTGTGCATGATGAGAGCATTCTTGTGTGACGAAGATGGAGCATGACTAAACTATATGATTTTGTAGGGATGAACTTTCTTTGGCCATGTTATTTTGAGAAGACATAATTGCTTAGTTAGTATGCTTGAAGTATTATTGCTTTTATGTCAACATTAAACTTTCATCTTGAATCTTTCGGATCTGAATATTCATACCACAATTAAGAGGGTTACATTAAAAATTATGCTAAGTAGCATTCCGCGTCAAAAAATCTGTTTTTATCATTTACCTACTCGAGGATGAGCAGGAATTAAGCTTGGGGATGCTTGATACGTCTCCAATGTATCTATAATTTTTGATTGCTTCATGCTATATTATATTCTGTTTTGGATGATTAATGGGCTTTGTTATACACTTTTATATTATTTTTGGGACTAACCAATTAACCGGAGGCCCAGCCCAAATTGCTGTTTTTTTGCCTATTTCAGAGTTTCGCAGAAAAAGAATATCAAACGGAGTCCAAACAGAATGAAACCTTCGGGAACGTGATTTTCGGAACAAACGTGATCCTGAGGACTTGGAGTCCACGTCAAGACATCAACCAGGAGAGCACGAGGCAGGGGGGCGCGCCTACCCCCCGGGCGCGCCCTCCACCCTCGTGGGGCCCACGTTGCTCCACCGACGTACTTCTTCCTCCTATATATACCTACGTACCCCCAAACCAACAGAAGCATCCATGAAAACCTAATTCCACCGCCGCAACCTTCTGTACCCGTGAGATCCCATCTTGGGGCCTTTTCCGGCGTCCTGCCGGAGGGGGCATTGATCACGGAGGGCTTCTACTTCAACACCATAGCCTCTCCGATGATGTGTGACTAGTTTACCTCAGACCTTCGGGTCCATAGTTATTAGCTAGATGGCTTCTTCTCTCTCTTTGGATCTCAATACAAAGTTCTCCACGATTCTCGTGGAAATCTATTCGATGTAATCTTCTTTTGCGGTGTGTTTGTTGAGACTGATGAATTGTGGGTTTATGATCAAGTTTATCTACGAACAATATTTGAATCTCCTCTGAATTCTTTTATGTATGATTTTTTATCTTTGCAAGTCTCTTCGAATTATCAGTTTGGTTTGGCCTACTAGATTGATCTTTCTTGCAATGGGAGAAGTGCTTAGCTTTGGGTTCAATCTTGCGGTGTCCTTTCCCAGTGACAGTAGGGGCAGCAAGGCACGTATTTTATTGTTGCCATCGAGGATAACAAGATGGGGTTTATATCACATTGCATGAGTTTATCCCTCTACATTATGTCATCTTACTTAAAGCGTTACTCTGTTCTTTTGAACTTAATACTCTAGATGCATGCTGGATAGCAGTCGATGTGTGGAGTAATAGTAGTAGATGCAGGCAGGAGTCGGTCTACTTGTCGCGGACGTGATGCCTATATACATGATCATACCTAGATATTCTCATAACTATGCTCAATTCTATCAATTGCTCAACAGTAATTTGTTCACCCACCATAATACTTATGCTCTTGAGAGAAGCCACTAGTGAAACCTATGGCCCCGGGGTCTATTTTCCATCATATTAATCTTCCAACACTTAGCTATTTTTATTGCCTTTTATTTTACTTTGCATCTTTATTATGAAAATACCAAAAATATTATCTTATCATATCTATCAGATCTCACTTTCGTAAGTGACCTTGAAGGGATTGACAACCCCTTTATCGTGTTGGTTGCGAGGTTTATATTTGTTTGTGTGGGTGCGACGGACTTGGGCGTGGCCTCCTACTGGATTGATACCTTGGTTCTCAAAAACTGAGGGAAATACTTACGCTACTTTACTACATCACCCTTAACTCTTCAAGGGAAAACCAACGCAGTGCTCAAGAGGTAGCACCACGCCGTCGTGCTGAAGGAACTCTCCCTTGGCCTCAACTGGATCAAGAGTACGAGGGACGTCATCGAGCTGAACGTGTGCTGAACACGGAGGTGCCATACGTTCGGTGCTAGGATCGGTTATATCGTGAAGACGTACGACTGCATCAACCGCGTTGATATAACTCTTCCGCTTTCGGTCTACGAGGGTACGTGGACCCACTCTCCCCGCTCGTTGCTATGCATCACCTAGATAGATCTTGCGTGATCGTAGGAATTTTTTTTAAATTACTGCGTTCCCCAACAGTTATGATTGTGTTTTTATGTTTTAATTAGTTTCTGCGCCAAGTAAAGCCTTTGGGATCATGTTGGGTGATAGTTGATTTGATTTTGTTGGAAATCAGAAACTTTTGCATCCAGTATCAGATTTTTGTAAATCACATAAGCGACGAAAAATTCTGAATTTTTTACACAAGATTGATATACAAATTGCCCATGTTGTCCCAATTTTCAGAATTTTCGGAGTTACATAAGTATGGTTAGAGTCTAGATTACTACAGACTGTTCTGTTTTTGACAGATTCTGTTTTCGTTGCATTGTGTGCTTATTCTGAATTTTTTACACAAGACGAATGGCAAGAAGGTTGCCACTCCCGTGAAGAAGCCCAAAGCTAGACCCAAGCCTGAAACTGAGTGCTTTTAACCGCAAAGGAAATGATCACTAGAAGTGGAACTACCCTAGATACTTGGTGGATAAGAAGGATGGAAAAGTGAACAAAGGTATATTTGATATACAGGTTATTGATGTGTACTTTACTAGTGTTTATAGCAACCCCTCGGTATTTGATACTGGTTCAGTTGCTAAGAGTAGTAACTCGAAACAGGAGTTGCAAAATAAACAGAGACTAGTTAAGGGCGAGGAGACGATGTGTGTTGGAAATGATTCCAAGTATGATAAGATCACCATCGCACACTCCCTTTACCTTCGAGATTAGTGTTAAACCTAAAATAAGTGTTATTTGGTGTTTGCGTTGAGCATGAAAATCGGAGTACCACATACATGCTTCAAGATAGCATTGACATGATCTTCAGGCAAAGGTCAGACTCTAGATACACAAAGGACTTATTAGGAACAACTTATAGAATAAGTCTTACAATTTCCTCATGGAAGAATGGTTAACCTTGCTAAAGAGGAAACTATAATAATAGGTCCTCCGGCCAGGTGTGCTAGGCATGACATCACCTTAATGGGCCATATAACGACAAAATGTTATAACTCTTGGGAATATGATCCAACCATCATATCTGACCAAGATTCAGATCTGATTGGTGTCAGGATACCTCAGACTCAGGATGCTTGAAAAGAAAAGGTGCAACACCAATAGATGAATTGACATTGCAAGATTCTCGGGAAATGGCGTCCAGAAGCAAGGCTCCGAAACAAGGGTTCATCATTAAACCAAGGAGAGGATGATGAGGTGGCTGATGGGCTAAGGACAATTCATCGAGATTCCCAAAAGATGGATTTCCAATGTGAACAAGGAGATAACATTCGTCAGATCAAATGATATAAGGATGTATGCTTGAGGAAAACATACACAATCAAACATTGGTTGAAATGTGCGCCCGAAATATGGGCTGGGTTGCATGATCAATGTTTAGACTGGTGATTCAATAACCGATAGGCTAAGAATGAACTATCGATCATTAATTTCAAAGCAATAGGGTTGCTAGAAGAGCAGAATCCAAACAGCACCGTGCACTTGTTGGTACCCCGGTTAGAACCAACACGGGGACCAAGAAAGAACGATGATGGGGAGAAGCATCACTATACCAAGAATTCTTAAGAGGTGGAGCAATCTCAAGACATTCCTGACATAAAAGATGGTAATACTCCAAGGTAAAGAATAACTAAGGCTGGATAGCAAGGATCTCAAGGTACAACACAAAACACAAACAAGTTTGTGTTGAACGGAAGGCAATAAAGTGGTCAATGATAACACAAATCATCGGGGGCAAGGATGGTATTTCTCATCAGGGATTCAAGTGCTATCCTGGAAGAGCTCAGAATGCCGATGATGATCACAACACATTTGTCGAGAGATTTCATGAAGATGTAATCGATTGGCGATGACATCAAGTCAAAGGAATGATGAAGCGAAAGGATATTGGAACCACGGGTATGACACAAATTCGAAATCAAGCTTGCTGCTCAAGGTGAAATGGTATTATGGGGAAGATCGTCGTAAGCTTTGCTCACCGTCGAAAGTTATGCTCCGGGAAGAAGGACCGGGTGGCACAGTTTAAAATTTAGCACGATAATGATATAGCCAATCAGCCTAGGAATGACGTTTTTGGGTACAAACTCGTAAGTAAAGAAGATTACTAAAGTTGTTGAACCGTAGTGCGGACTCGGTTCAGTTATCGGTGTCTTTGAGTGTTTAATAACTGAGAGCCCGTGAAAAATTGGAATCAGTGAGAATGTAGTACTTGATGAAGAACTCATAAGAAGTTATGATGTTTTGTGTTTATCTTGAGATACCAGGGGGTAATACTCGACGATAGATTAAAGTAAAGGTTGGACATGTGCAATGATCTGCAGAGGACAAGTGGTTTAACTTGTCTGAGAAATTGAATCAAGGGGAACAGTATGGTCAGAACCACATTTGTAAATGATCAAACCACGGATACAAGAACTTATAACAAGGGGGTAACTATTTTACGAGAAGCTTCCATGATAAGATTTACATCGTGTCCATGGGCATGAACACAAAGTTCAAGGTCGACTCCCACTTCTTTAATGCATAACCTTTCATTCACTTCTCGCCTTCAACGAAGTTGTGTGTTGAAATTTTATCTGACATAACACCAGTAGAGTATGACCCGTAGTAGTTTCCGGGTTCACACAGATTAGAGAAGGCATATGTCCAACCCATCGGGGCCTCTTAGGAACATATATAACAAACTTCGAGAGTAATTATCACTAGCTCGAAAGCAGAGCATGGTTGAGAAAGTAGAGGATACCATTTTACAAAGACATTATGTATCCTAGGAAAAGCTCACAAGGTTATTGAATATGAAGGACATTAACGGATAAAATCCAACAAAGGATCTGGTGGTCCACAAAAGGATCTGATGTGAGTATCGGCACACAACCAAAGGAAGAATCAATGCAAAGACATTGGATTATAGAAACAACTGAATAACTTAGAGCTCAATTGTAAAGGAATTATGATTTACAAAGCAAAGGATCAGAAGCAGACGCTCTGATCAAGGATGGATAAGTTCAATAGACTTAGGGGCACAATCGACGACAATTTGATTGGCGAGAACCAGCTCATGTTTAAAATGACATCTGAGTCGGAAGGATGAATTCTAGGATCTGTTTGAGGATTGCGAGCATTCGCAACAATTGAATTAACGGACTCAAAATGATAATGACAATGGATGTCAACAAGATTACTAGACTTAAGATTAATCATAATGCAAGTAAGCAAGAATTTCAAGAGCAAAAAGGCTCCTGAGGATTTTCGGAAGATCGAATGGTATTTTGAACACTTTTGTGAAATACTTGAATCAACTTGGGAATGAGCGGATACTCGGTAAGTGCAAGAATTATCTATAGGGGTATTCAGGTGACAAAGAACAGCAAGGTAGTAAGCTCAAAGGATTCTCGGAACAACAGAGAGAATTTCGGGGTATTTTGTAATAACAAGATCAACTGGGAAACATTGTATGAATGGCGAGTATACGTGGTTATCCATAGGAGTTTATCGATGAAAGGGAATTGCAAAAGCGATGAACACAAGTTCTCGGGTTATCAGCGAAGAGTATCTTCAGGGTCTTCACGTGCAGCAGACGATCATCAGTAATAAGGGGCTCTCAGGGTGAAAGTGATAACGAGATCCTAATGTTAGATTTAGCAAAATTCACTTAACCCGAATAGAAGAGAGATCAGAGTCCCAGAGTATAGACAAGGGAGTAAAAGATCCTAATACCACCCAATGGCGACGTGGGCCCGTAAGCCACACAGCCATGTTAGTAAAAGTTTTTGCAATGACTAGACTCGACTTCGCCAAGGAGTGTGGAAGGGGATTCCTACAGGCAGTCGGCTCTGATACCAACTTGTGACGCTCCCCGATTCAATCGTACACTAATCATGCATGCGAACATGTACGATCAAGATCAGGGACTCACGGGAAGATATCACAACACAACTCTAAAACATAAATAAGTCATACAAGCATCATAATACAAGCCAGGGGCCTCGAGGGCTCGAATACAAGTGCTCGATCATAGACGAGTCAGCGGAAGCAACAATATCTGAGTACAACCATAAGTTAAACAAGTTTGCCTTAAGAAGGCTAGCACAAACTGGGATACAGATCGAAAGAGGCGCAGGCCTCCTGCCTGGGATCCTCCTAAACTACTCCTGGTCGTCGTCAGCAGGCTGCACGTAGTAGTAGGCACCCCCGGTGTAGTAGGAGTCGTCGTCGGCGGTGGCGTCTGGCTCCTGGGCTCCAGCATCTGGTTGCGACAACCAGGTAGAAAGGAAAGGGGGAAAAGAGGTAGAAAAGCAACCGTGAGTACTCATCCAAAGTACCCGCAAGCAAGGAGCTACACTACATATTCATGGGTATATGTGTAAAGGGCCATATCGGTGGACTGAACTGCAGAATGCCAGAATAAGAGGGGGATAGCTAATCCTGTCGAAGACTATGCTTCTGGCCACCTCCATCTTGCAGCATGTAGAAGATAGTAGATGGTAAGTTCACCAAGTAGCATCGCATAGCATAATCCTACCCGGCGATCCCCTCCTCGTCGCCCTGTTAGAGAGCGATCACCGGGTTATATCTGGCACTTGGAAGGGTGTGTTTTATTAAGTATCCGGTTCTAGTTGTCATAAGGTCAAGGTACAACTCCGGGTCGTCCTTTTACCGAGGGACATGGCTATTCAAATAGATAAACTTCCCTGCAGGGGTGCACCACATAACCCAACACGCTCGATCCCATTTGGCCGGACACACTTTTCTGGGTCATGCCCGGCCGCGGAAGATCAACACGTCGCAGCCCTACCTAGGCACAACAGAGAGGTCAGCACGCCGGTCTAAATCCTATGGCCCAGGGGTCTGGGCCCATCGCCCATTGCACACCTGCACGTTGCGAGGGCGGCCGGAAGCAGACCTAGCCTAGCAGGCATTCTAGTCCAATCCGGCGCGCGCCGCTCAGTCGCTGACATCACGAAGGCTTCGGCTGATACCACGACGTCGAGTGCCCATAACTGTTCCCGCGTAGTTGGTTAGTGCGTATAGACCAAATGGCCAGACTCAGATCAAATACCAAGATCTCATTAAGCGTGTTAATTGATGTAACCGCGGACACTGACCAGGGCCAGGCCCACCTCTCTCCTAGGTGGTCTCAACCTGCCCTGTCGCTCCGCCACAAAGTAACAGTCGGGGGCCGTCAGGAACCCAGGCCCACCTCTACCGGGATGGAGCCACCTGTCCTTTCAGCCCCCTCATCAGAATCACTTGCGGGTACTTAACGAGCTGACCCGACTTTAGTCACCACATGTGTTATGTATATAAAGTATATAGTATATACCCGTGATCACCTCCCGAAGTGATCACGGCCCAGTAGTATAGCATGGCAGACGGACAAGAGTGTAGGGCCACTGATGGAACACTAGCATCCTATACTAAGAAGTAGGATAGCAGGTAAGGGTAACAACTGTAGCAACAATGACAGGCTATGCAGCAGAATAGGATTAACCGAAAGCAGTAACATGCTACACTACTCTAATGCAAGCAGTATAGAGAAGAATAGGCGATATCTGGTGATCAGGGGGGGCTTGCCTGGTTGTTCTGGCAAGAAGGAGGGGTCGTCAACACCGTAGTCGAACTGGGGGTCACCGGCAATCTCGGGGTCTACCGGAAAGAAGTAACGGAGGGGGAACACAATAAATAACAGAGCAATCAAAGCATCACAAAGTGTAACATGGCATTACGCGGTCCTAGAGGTGAACTATCGTAGTAGTAGGTGCTACTGGCGAAGGGGGAAAACATCCGGGAAAGTATTCCCGGTGTTTGACGTTTTCGGGCAGATGAAATGGAGGTGGATTGTTGCATGTTCGTTATGCTAGGGACGTGTGGCGGACGAACAGACTGCGTATTCGGGTTCGTCTCGTCGTTCTGAGCAACTTTCATTTACAAAGTATTTTCATCCGAGCTACGGTTATTTTATATTGATTTTTAAAGTTTTAATTCATTTTCTAGAATTAACAAATTTAATTTAATTAATAAATTCTAACTTAAACAATGAAACACTTTTACACTCAGACTGAGCCAGCCACAGTCAGTGACATGTGGGGCCAGTCCAAGTCAACAGCACAGTCAGCTATTAACTTGGTCATCCAGTGAATAGTGCAAGTGGGTCCCGTGTGTCATAGACAGTTCCTTTTAACAGGGTTTTAATTTAGGTTTAATTAACGAGGGACCCACTGTCAGTGTCTGATTAATTAACGGGTTAATTTTAACTTATAAAATAGTTTAATTAAGCGCGGGGCCAACATGTCAGTGAGAGTTTTAGGGTTAGGCTTAGTGGCTAGTTAGCTGGTTAATGACCTGGGCCCACCGGTCAGTGGCCCAGGCGATAGTTTAGGCTGTGCGCGTCCAGCGAGGCAGGGTGTGGCGGTGTGCTACAGGGGCGCAGGTGACTCACCGAAATGCGCCCCCGACGACCAAATGGGCCTTTACGACCACCCGCAGAACCGACGCGGCGCGGCACGCGCAGGGGTGCGAGTCGTTCATGTGGAGACGGCCGAAGGTGGCCAAGATGACGACATCGGACGGCGGTGACGACGCAGCCTCGGCTACATCCGAGCTACGGGGCGAGGGGAGAAGGGGGAGAGGCCACACAGGACCGGGAGCTCACAGTGAGCTCGGGAGCGCGCCCGACGAAGACGGAGAAGCGGTGGTGGTGGTGGTGGTGGTGGGTCGTCGATGACGACCGGCGGGGCAGAGGAGGTAGACGCGGCTGATCCGGCGTGGTAGGGGTTCGGCGGAGCCCCGGCGAGGTCCGGCGGTGAAGAGGTGGCCAGGATGAGCGACTACCGACGAGCACCGAGGTGGCGAGCCTGGCCCCGACGCGGCTAGGTGCGCGGGCAAGGGGGAGGCCAGGGTGCGCGAGGTCACCGGCTCGGGTGATGGCGTCGAGGTGGCGGGCCTGCGTCGGGGGAGGGGGGGCTTTGGCGCGGGAGTGGCGGCGGAGGTAGGTGCAGGGGAGGGTGAGGCGAGCTCGGGGAGGGGCAGGGCGTGGCCGGCGGGAGGAGCTGCGGGGTCGAGCGGGAGCGCTCTCGCTCGTCCCTGGCGGCGCGAGGTGGGAATGAGGGAGAGATGGGAATCGGGACGGGAAGAGTTAGGATTAGTAGCGTGGGGCGCCGGGCTGGGCTGGTTGTTTGTTAGATGGGCCAAGAGCCCAGTAGGTTAGGTTAGTTTTTTTATATATATTTCTATTTTCTTTAATCCTATATGATTTTGCATTATAATTTAAGTCCAAATGAATTTTGTTAAATAAGAGACTTGTCCTAAAATTACTTTGCAATACCTTGGACTGTCACAAAAATTTTGGGGCAATTTGTTTCCCCCAGAATTTATGGTGGAAATTAAATGACATAATTGGGGTTATTTGGTCCAGTTTAAAATAGGCCAAGGGGATTTTATTTACTTAAACAATGTTGTTATATCCATGAAAAATAGTTAGTGAATATGTGCAACCTAACGAACATTTTTTTAATTGTTTGAAGAAATAATAAGTTGACTTGTTATTTAATTTGAATAGTTCTGAACTAACGCGAGATTAGCAACAGTAATCGTGGTGACGTGGCATCATTAACGTGGGAATACTGGAGTATAATTATCCGGGCGTCACATCGGCAAGCCATTAAGAATAAATGGATCTTCAAGAGGAAGACGGACGCTGATGGTAGTGTTACTATCTACAAAGCTCGACTTATCGCGAAAGGTTTTTGACAAGTTCAAGGTGTTGACTACGATGAGATTTTCTCACTCGTAGCGATGCTTAAGTCTGTCCGTATAATGTTAGCAATTGCCGCATTTTATGAAATCTGGCAAATGGATAACAAAACTGCATTCCTTAAAGTATTTATTAAAGAAGAGTTGTATATGATGCAACCAGAAGGTTTTGTCAATCCTAAAGGTGCTAACAAAATGTGCAAGCTCCAGCGATCCATCTATGGAGTGGTGCAAGCATCTCGGAGTTGGAATATACGTTTTGATAAGTTGATCAAAGCATATAGTTTTATACAGACTTGCGGTGAAGCCTGTATTTACAAGAAAGTGAGTGGGAGCACTACAGTCTTTCTGATAAGTATATGTGAATGACATATTATCGATCGGAAATGATGTAGAATTTTCTAGAAAGCATGAAGGAGTGTTTGAAAGGAGTTTTTCAAAGGAAGACCTTGGTGAAGCTGCTTACATATTGAGCATCAAGATCTGTAGAGATAGATCAAGACGCTTGATAAGTTTTTTTTTCAACGAGTACATACCTTGACAAGTTTTTGAAGTAGTTCAAAATAGAACAGTCAAAGAAAGAGTTCTTGCCTGTGTTGCAAGGTGTGAAGTTGAGTAAGACTCAAAGCCCGACCACGGCAGAAGATAGAGAGAGAATGAAAGTCATTCCCTATGCCTCAACCATAGGTTCTATAAAGTATGCCATGCTGTGTACCAGACCTATTGTATACCCTGCCCTGAGTTTGGCAAGGGAGTACAATTTTGATCTAGGAGTAGATCACTGGACAGCGGTCAAAATTATCGTTAGAGGACTAAGGAAATATTTCTCGGTTATGGAGGTGATAAAGAGTTCGTCGTAAAGAATTACGTCGATGCAAGCTTTTACACCAATCCGGATGACTCTAAGTTTCAATCTGGATACATATTGGAAGTGGGAGCAATTAGCAAGAGTAGCTCCGTGCAGAGTATTGTAGACATAGAATATTTGCAAAATACATACGACTCTGAATGTGGCAGACCCATTGAGTAAACTTCTCTCACAAGCAAAACATGATCACAACTTAGTGCTCTTTGGGTGCTAATCACATAGCGATGTGAACTAGATTATTGACTCTAGTAAACCCTTTGGGTGTTGGCCACATGACGATGTGAACTATGGGTGTTAATCACATGGAGATGTGAATTATTGGTGTTAAATCACATGGCGATGTGAACTAGATTATTGACTCTAGTGCAAGTGGGAGACTGAAGGAAATATGCCCTAGAGGCAATAATAAAGTTATTATTTATTTCCTTATTTCATGATAAATGTTTATTATTCATGCTAGAATTGTATTAATCGGAAACTTAGTACATGTGTGAATACATAGACAAACAGAGTGTCCCTAGTATGCCTCTACTTGACTAGCTCGTTAATCAAAGATGGTTAAGTTTCCTAGCCATAGACATGTGTTGTCATTTGATGAACGGGATCACATCATTAGGGAATGATGTGATGGACAAGACCCATTCGTTAGCTTAGCATTATAATCATTTCGGTTTCATTGCTAATGCTTTCTTCATGACTTATACATGTTCCTCAGACTATGAGATTATGCAACTCCCGAATAACGGAGGAACACCTTGTGTGCTATCAAATGTCACAACGTAACTGGGTGATTATAAAGATGCTCTACAGGTGTCTCCGAAGGTGTTTGTTGGGTTGGCATAGATCAAGATTAGGATTTGTCACTCCGTGTATCGGAGAGGTATCTGTGGGCCCTCTCGGTAATGCACATCACTATAAGGCTTGCAAGCAATGTGACTAATGAGTTAGTTGCGGGATGATGCATTACGGAATGAGTAAAGAGACTTTCCGGTAACGAGATTGAACTAGGTATGATGATACCGAAGATCGAATCTCGGGCAAGTAACATACAAATGACAAAGGGAACAACGTATGTTGTTATGTGGTTTGACCGATAAAGATCTTCGTAGAATATGTGGGAGCCAATATGAGCATCTAGATTCCGCTATTGGTTATTGACCGGAGATGAGTCTCGGTCATGTCTACATAGTTCTCGAACCCGTAGGGTCCGCACACTTAACGTTCGATGATGATTTGTATTATGAGTTATGTGATTTGATGTACCGAAGGTTGTTCGGAGTCCTGGATGAGATCATGGACATGACGAGGAGTCTCGAAATGGTCGAGAGGTAAAGATTCATATATTGGAAGGTTGCATTCGGACATCGGAATGGTTCCGGGTGATTCAGGCATTTTTTCCAGAATACCGGGAGGTTACCGGAACCCCCCGGGGAAAGATATGGGCCTTATGCACCATAGGAGGGAGGCTAACCAGCCCACAAGGGGCTGGTGCGCCCCCAAGGGAGGAGGCCGAACTGGACATCGGAAGGGGGCGCCACCCCCTTTCCTTCTCCTACTTCCTCTCCTTCCCCTTTTCCCCCTCCGGTAGAAGGAAAAAAGGGTGGGGCCGAATCCTACTAGGACTGGAGTCCTACTAGGACTGGAGTCCTACTAGGACTGGAGTCCTACTAGGACTGGAGTCCTACTAGGACTCCCCTCTCCCTGGCGTGCCCCTTGTTTGCCGGCCTCCTCCTCCCCTCCTTTATATACGGGGGCAGAGGGGGCACCCCAAAGGCACAACAGACAATCTCTTAGCCGCGTGCGGTGCCCCCTCCACAGTTGCACACCTCGGTCATATCGTCGTAGTGCTTAGGCGAAGCCCTGCGCCGGTAGCTTCATCATCACCGTCGCCACGCCGTTGTGCTGAAGGAACTCTCCCTTGGCCTCAACAGGATCAAGAGTACGAGGGACGTCATCGAGCCGAACGTGTGCTGAACACGGAGGTGCCGTGCGTTCGGTGCTAGGATCAGTTGGATCGTGAAGATGTACGACTACATCAACCGCGTTGATATAACGCTTCCGCTTTTGGTCTACGAGGGTACGTGGACCCACTCTCCCCGCTCATTGCTATGCATCACCAAGATAGATCATGCGTGATCGTAGGATTTTTTTGAAATTACTGCGTTCCCCAATAGTTATGATTGTGTTTTTATGTTTTAATTAGTTTCTGCGCCAAGTAAAGCCTTTGGGATCATGTTGGGTGATAGTTGATTTGATTTTGTTGGAAATCAGAAACTTTTGCATCCAGTATCAGATTTTTGTAAATCACATAAGCGATGAAAAATTCTGATTTTTTTACACAAGATTGATATACAAATTGCCCATGTTGTCCTAATTTTCAGGATTTTTGGAGTTACATAAGTATGGTTAGAGTCCAGATTACTACAGACTGTTCTGTTTTTGACAGATTCTGTTTTCGTTGCATTGTGTGCTTATTCTGAATTTCTTGCACAAGACGAATGGCAAGCAAGTTGCCACTCCTGTGAAGAAGCCCAAAGCTAGACCCAAGCCTGAAACTGAGTGCTTCTAACTGCAAAGGAAATGATCACTGGAAGTGGAACTACCCTAGATACTTGGCGGATAAGAAGGATGGCAAAGTGAACAAAAGTATATTTGATATACAGGTTACTGATGTGTACTTTACTAGTGTTTATAGCAACCCCTCGGTATTTGATACTGGTTTAGTTGCTAAGAGTAGTAACTCGAAACAGGTGTTGCAAAATAAACAGAGACTAGTTAAGGGCGAGGTGACGATGTGTGTTGGAAATGATTCCAAGGATGATAAGATCACCATCGCACACTCCCTTTACCTTCGAGATTAGTGTTGAACCTAAAATAAATGTTATTTGGTGTTTGCGTTGAGCATGAATGTGATTGGATCATGTTTATTGCAATACAGTTATTTATTTAAATCAAAGAATAATTGTTTTTCTATTTACATGAATAAAGCCTTATATGGTCATACACTCAAAATAAATGGTTTATTGAATCTCGATCGTGTTTGATACACATATTCATAATATTGATGCCAAAAGATGCAAAGTTAATAATGATAGTGCAACTTATATGTGGCATTGCTGTTTAGGTCATATTGGTGTAAAGCGCATGAAGAAACTCCATGCTGATGGACTTTTGGAATCACTTGATTATGAATCACTTGATGCTTAAAAACCATGCCTCATGGGCAAGATGACTAAAACTCCGTTCTCTGTAACAAATGGAGCGAGCAACTGACTTATTGGAAATAATACATACTGATGTATGCGGTCCGATGTGTGTTGAGGCTCGCGGCGGGTATCGTTATTTTCTGACCTTGACAGATGATTTGAGCAGATATGGGTATATCTACTTAATGAAACATAAGTCTGAAACATTTGAAAAGTTCAAAGAATTTTAGAGTGAAGTAGAAAATCATCGTAACAAGAAAACAAAGTTTCTACAATCTGATCGTGGAGGAGAATATTTGAGTTACGAGTTTGGTCTTCATTTGAAACAATGCGGAGTAGTTTCGCAACTCACGCCACCTGGAACACCACTGCGTAACGGTGTGTCGGAACGTCGGAACCGCACTTTATTAGATATGGTGCGATCTATGATGTCTCTTATTTATTTACTGCTATCATTTTGGGGTTATGCATTAGAGACAACTGCATTCACGTTAAATAGGGCACCATCTAAATCCGTTGAGACGACACCATATGAACTGTGGTTTGGCAAGAAACCTAAGCTGTCGTTTCTTAAAGTTTGGGGCGGCGATGCTTATGTGGAAAAGTTTCAACCTGATAATCTCGAACCCAATCGGAGAAATGTGTCTTCATAGGATACCCAAAGGAAACTGTTGGGTACACCTTCTATCACAGATCCGAAGGCAAGATATTCGTTGCTAAAAATGGATACTTTCTAGAGAAGGAGTTTCTCTCGAAAGAAGTGAGTGGGAGGAAAGTAGAACTTGATGAGGTAATTGTACCTTCTCCCGAATTGGAAAGTAGTTCATCACAAAAATCAGTTCCAGTGATGCCTACACCAATTAGTGAGGAAGTTAATGATGATGATCATGAAACTTCAGATCAAGTTACTACCGAACCTCGTAGGTCAACCAGAGTACGTTCCGCACCAGAGTGGTACGGTAATCCTATTCTGGAAGTCATGTTACTAGACCATGACGAACCTACGAACTATGAGGAAGCGATGATGATCCCAGATTCCGCAAAATGGTTTAAGGCCATGAAATCTGAGATAGGATCCATATATGAAAACAAAGTATGGACTTGGTGGAATTGCCCGATGATCGGCAAGCCATTAAGAATAAATGGATCTTCAAGAGGAAGACAGACGCTGATGGTAGTGTTACTATCTACAAAGCTCGACTTATCGCGAAAGGTTTTTGACAAGTTCAAGGTGTTGACTACGATGAGATTTTCTCACTCGTAGCGATGCTTAAGTCTGTCCGTATAATGTTAGCAATTGCCGCATTTTATGAAATCTGGCAAATGGATAACAAAACTGCATTCCTTAATGTATTTATTAAAGAAGAGTTGTATATGATGCAACCAGAAGGTTTTGTCAATCCTAAAGGTGCTAACAAAATGTGCAAGCTCCAGCGATCCATCTATGGACTGGTGCAAGCATCTTGGAGTTGGAATATACGCTTTGATAAGTTGATCAAAGCATATAGTTTTATACAGACTTGCGGTGAAGCCTGTATTTACAAGAAATTGAGTGGGAGCACTACAGCCTTTCTGATAAATATATGTGAATGACATATTATCGATCGAAAATGATGTAGAATTTTCTAGAAAGCATAAAGGAGTGTTTGAAAGGAGTTTTTCAAAGGAGGACCTCGGTGAAGCTGCTTACATATTGAGCATCAAGATCTATAGAGATAGATCAAGAAGCTTGATAAGTTTTTTTTCAATGAGTACATACCTTGTCAAGTTTTTGAAGTAGTTCAAAATAGAACAGTCAAAGAAAGAGTTCTTGCCTGTGTTGCAAGGTGTGAAGTTGAGTAAGACTCAAAGCTCGACCACGGCAGAAGATAGAGAGAGAATGAAAATTATTCCCTATGCCTCAGCCATAGGTTCTATAAAGTATGCCATGCTGTGTACCAGACCTATTGTATACCCTGCCCTGAGTTTGGCAAGGGAGTACAATTTTGATCTAGGAGTAGATCACTGGACAGCGGTCAAAATTATTGTTAGAGGACTAAGGAAATATTTCTCGGTTATGGAGGTGATAAAGAGTTCATCGTAAAGAGTTACGTCGATGCAAGCTTTTACACCAATCCGGATGACTCTAAGTCTCAATCTGGATACATATTGGAATTGGGTGCAATTAGCTAGAGTAGCTCTGTGATGAGTATTGTAGACATAGAATATTTGCAAAATACATACGGCTCTGAATGTGGCAGACCCGTTGACTAAACTTCTCTCACAAGCAAAACATGATCACACCTTAGTACTCTTTGGGTGCTAATCACATAGCGATGTGAACTAGACTATTGACTCTAGTAAATCCTTTGCGTGTTGGCCACATCACGATGTGAACTATGGGTGTTAATCACATGGTGTTGTGAACGATTGGTGTTAAATCACATGGCGATTGAACTACATTATTGACTCTAGTGCAAGTGGGACACTGAAGGAAATATGCCCTAGAGGCAATAATAAAGTTATTATTTATTTCCTTATTTCATGATAAATGTTTATTATTCATGCTAGAATTGTATTGACCGAAAACTTAGTACATGTGTGAATACATAGACAAACAGAGTGTCCCTAGTATGCCTATACTTGACTAGCTCGTTAATCAAAGATGGTTAAGTTTCCTAGACATAGACATGTGTTGTCATTTGATGAACGGGATCACATCATTAGAGAATGATGTGATGGACAAGACCCATTCGTTAGCTTAGCATTATGATCGTTTCAGTTTCATTGCTACTGCTTTCTTCATGACTTATACATGTTCCTCAGACTATGATATTATGCAACTCCCGAATACCGGAGGAACACCTTGTGTGCTATCAAATGTCACAATGTAACTGGGTGATTATAAAGATGCTCTATAGGTGTCTCCGAAGGTGTTTGTTGGGTTGGCATAGATCAAGATTAGGATTTGTCACTCCGTGTATCGGAGAGGTATCTCTGGGCCCTCTCGGTAATGCACATCACTATAAGCCTTGCAAGCAATGTGACTAATGAGTTAGTTGCGGGATGATGCATTACAGAACGAGTAAAGAGACTTGTCGGTAACGAGATTGAACTTGGTATGATGATACCGACGATCGAATCTCGGGCAAGTAACATACCGATGACAAAGGGAATAACGTATGTTGTTATGCGGTTTGACCGATAAAGATCTTTGTAGAATATGTGGGAGACAATATGAGCATATAGATTCCGCTATTGGTTATTGACCGGAGATGAGTCTAGGTCATGTCTACATAGTTCTCGAACCCATAGGGTCCGCACGCTTAACGTTCGATGACGATTTGTATTATTAGTTATGCGATTTGATGTACCGAAGGTTGTTCGGAGTCCCGGATGAGATCATGGACATGACGAGGAGTCTCAAAATGGTCAAGAGGTAAAGATTCATATATTGGAAGGTTGCATTCGGACGTCGGAATGGTTCCGAGTGATTCGGGCATTTTTCCGGAGTACCAGGAGGTTACCGGAACCCCCCGGGGAAAGATATGGGCCTTATGGGCCATAGGAGGGAGACTAACCAGCCCACAAGGGGCTGGTGCGCCCCCCACAAGGGAGGCGGCCGAATTGGACTTGGGAAGGGGGCACCACCCCCTTTCCTTCTCCTACTTCCTTTCCGTCCCCTTTTCCCCCTCCGGTAGAAGGAAAAAAGGGTGGGGCCGAATCCTACTAGGACTGGAGTCCTAGTAGGACTCCCCTCTCCCTACCGCGCCCCTTGTTGGACGGCCTCCTCCTCCCATCCTTTATATACGGGGGCAGGGGGGCACCCCAAAGGCAAAACAGACAATCTCTTAGCCGCGTGCGGTGCCCCCCTCCAGAGTAAGAAATACACACCTCAGCCTTATCGTTGTAGTGCTTAGGCGAAGCCCTGCGCCGGTAGCTTCATCATCACCGTCGACATGCCGTCGTGATGAAGGAACTCTCCCTTGGCCTCAACTGGATCAAGAGTACGAGGGACGTCATCGAGCTGAACGTGTGCTAAACACGGAGGTTCCGTACGTTCGGTGCTAGGATCGGTCGGATCATGAAGACGTACGATTACATCAACCGCGTTGATATAACGCTTCCGCTTTCGTTCTACGAGGGTACATGGACCCACTCTCCCCGCTCGTTGCTATGCATCACCTAGATAGATCTTGCGTGGTCGTAGGATTTTTTTTGAAATTACTGCGTTCCCCAACAGTTATGATTGTGTTTTTGTGTTTAATTAGTTTTTGCGCCAAGTAAAGCCTTTGGGATCATGTTGGGAGATAGTTGATTTGATTTTGTTGGAAATCAGAAACTTTTGCATCCAGTACCAGATTTTTGTAAATCACATAAGCGACGAAAAATTCTGAATTTTTTACACAAGATTGATATACAAATTGCCCATGTTGTCCCAATTTTCAGAATTTTCGGAGTTACATAAGTATGGTTAGAGTCCAGATTACTACAGACTGTTCTGTTTTTGACAGATTCTGTTTTCGTTGCATTGTGTGATTATTTTGATTAATCTATGGAGTATATTGGGTCGTATATGAAGGAAATATGCCCTAGAGGCAATAATAAAGTTGTTGTTTTATATTTCCTTATATCATGATAAATGTTTATTATTCATGCTAGAATTGTATTAACCGTAAACTTGATACATGTGTGGATACATAGACAAAACACCGTGTCCCTAGTAAGCCTCTACTAGACTAGCTCGTTAATCAAAGATGGTTATGTTTCCTAACCATAGACATGTGTTGTCATTTGATGAACGGGATCACATCATTAGGAGAATGATGTGATGGACATGACCCATCTGTTAGCATAGCATATTGATCGCTCAGTTTTATTGCTATTGCTTTCTTCATGTCAAATACATATTCCTTCGACTGTGAGATTATGCAACTCCCGGATACCAGAGGAATACCTTGTGTGCTATCAAACTTCACAACATAACTGGGTGATTATAAAGATGCTCTACAGGTATCTCCAAAGGTGTTAGTTGGGTTGGCATAGATCGAGATTTGGATTTGTCACTCTGAGTATCGGGGAGGTATCTCTGGGCCCTCTCGGTAATACACATCATAAGAAGCCTTGCAAGCAATGTGACTAATGAGTTAGTTGCGGGATGATGTATTATGGAATGAGTAAAGAGACTTGCCAGTAACGAGATTGAACTAGGTATGAAGATACCGACGACCGAATCTCGGGCAAGTAACTTACCGATGACAAAGGGAATAACGTATGTTGTCATTACGGTACGACCGATAAAGACCTTCATAGATTATGTAGGAGCCAATATGAGCATCCAGGTTCCGCTATTGGTTATTGACCGGAGAGGTGTCTCGGTCATGTCTACATAGTTCTCGAACCCGTAGGGTCCGCACACTTAACGTTCGATGACGATTTATTATTATATGAGTTATGTGATTTGGTGACCGAATGTTGTTCAGAGTCCCAAATGAGCTCATGGACATGGCGAGGAGTCTCGAAATGATCGAGAGGTAAATATTGATATATAGGACGATGGTATTCGGACACCGAAAGTGTTCTGGGAAGCACCAGGGACTTATTGGGTCACCGGAAGGGGTTCCGGGCACCCCCAGCAAAAGATATGTGCCTTATGGATCAAGAGGGGAAACACACCAGCCACAAAGGGGCTGGGCTGGCCAAATTGGAGAAGGAAAGGAGAAGGAGGAAAGGAAAAAGGGAATAGGATTCCCCCTTCCCCCTCTTCCCTTCCTACTCCGAATAGGAATAGGAAAGGGGGGAGGCCGAATTGGGAGGTGCCCAAGTAGGATTCCTCCTAGTTGGGGCGTCCCCTTGTCTGCCTCTCCTCCCCTCCAACCTATATATATGAGGGGGGGGGGCACTGCTAGAACACCCCCAACAATTGTTAGCCGTGTGCGGCACCCCCCTCCATAGTTTACGCCTCTGGTCATATCTTCGTAGTGCTTAGGCGAAGCCCTGTGAGGATCACTTCACCATCACCGTCACCATGCCGTCATGCTGACGGAACTCATCTACTCCCTCGACACTTTGCTGGATCAAGAGTTCGAGGAACGTCATCAAGCTGAATGTGTGCAGAACTCGGAGGTGCCGTGCGTTCGGTGCTTGATCGGTCGGAACGAGAAGAAGTTTGACTACATCAACCGCGTTGTCAAACGGTTCCGCTTTCGGTCTACGAGGGTACGTGGACAAACTCTCCCCCTCTTGTTGCTATGCATCTCCTAGATAGATCTTGCGTGAGCGTAGGAATTTTTTTAAAATTGCATGCTACGTTTCCATGTAAATGCTTTACTTTAGCACTATGCGTTAGCGATAATTGTAGAAGCAATAGTTGGTAAGATGACCACGACGCAATGATGGAGATCAAGGTGTCAAGCCGGTGACGATGGAGATCATGACGATGCTTTGGAGATGGAGATCAAACGCACAAGATGATGATGGCCATATCATGTCACATATTTTGATTGCATGTGATGTTTATCTTTCATATGCATCTTATTTTGCTTAGTACGGCGGTAGCATTATAAGATGATCCCTTAACTAAATATCAAGGTATAAGTGTTCTCCCTGAGTATGCACCGTTGCGAAAGTTCTTCGTGCTGAGACACCACGTGATGATCGGGTGTGATAGGCTCTACGTTCACATACAACGGGTGCAAGACAGTTTTGCACATGCGGAATACTCGGGTTAAACTTGACGAGCCTAGCATGTACAGACATGGCCTCGGAACACTAGAGACCGAAAGGTCGCACGTGAATCATATAGTAGATATGATCAACATAGAGATGTTCACCATTGATGACTACTCCATCTCACGTGATGACTGGACATGGTTTAGTTGATTTGGATCACGTATCATTTAGATGACTTGAGGGATGTCTATCTAAGTGGGAGTTCTTAAGTAATTTGATTAATTGAACTTTAATTTATCATGAACTTAGTCCTGATAGTATTTGCAAATTATGTTGTAGATCAATAGCTCGCAATGTAGCTCCCGTTTATTTTTGATATGTTCCTAGAGAAAAATAAGTTAAAAGATGATAGTAGCAATGATGCGGACTAGGTCTGTGATATGAGGATTATCCTCATTGCCGCACAGAAAAAATTATGTCCTTGATGCACCGCTAGGTGACAGACCTATTGCAGGAGCAGATGTAGATGTTATGAACGTTTGACAAGCTTGATATGATGACTACTTGATAGTTTAGTGCGCGATGCTTTACGGCTTAGAACCGGGACTTCAAAAACATTTTGAACGCCACGGAGCATATGAGATGTTCCAAGAGCTAGAGATGGTATTTCAGACTCATGCCCGAGTCAAGAGGTATGAGACCTCTGACAAGTACTTTTCCTACAAAATGGAGGAGAATAGCTCAACCAGTGAGCATGTGCTCAGAATGTGTGAGTACTACAACCGCTTGAATCAAGTGGGAGTTAATCTTCCAGATAAGATAGTGATTGACAGAGTTATCTAGTCACTATCACCAAGTTACTGGAACTTCGTGATGAACTGTAATTTGCAAGGGATGATAAAAACGATTCCCGAGCTCTTCGTGATGCTGAAATCGACGAAGGTAGAAATCAAGAAAGAGCATCAATTGTTGATGGTTAACAAGACCAGTAGTTTCAGGAAGAGGGCAAAGGGAAAGAAAGGGAACTTCAAGAAGAATGACAAGCAAGTTGCCACTCCCATGATGAATCCCAAAGCTAGACCTAAGCCTGAAACTGAGTGCTTCTACTGCAAATGGAATGGTCACAGGAAGCGAAACTACCCCAAATACTTGGCGGATAAGAAGGATGGAAAAGTGAACAAAGGTATATTTGATATACATGTTATTGATGTGTACTTTGCTAGTGTTCATAGTAACCCCAGGGTATTTGATACCGGTTCGGTTGCTAAGATTAGTAACTCGAAACAGGAGTTGCAAAATGAACAGAGACTAGTTAAGGGCGAGGTGACGATGTGTGTTGGAAGTGATTCCAAGGTTGATAAGATCACCATCGCACACTGCCTCTACCTTCGGGATTAGTGTTGGACCTAAATAAATGTTATTTGGTGTTTGCGTTGAGCATGAATATGATTGGATCATGTTTACTGCGATACAGTTATTCGTTTAAGTCAGAGAATAATGGTTGTTCTGTTTACATGAATAAAACCTTCTATGGTCATACACCCAATGTAAATGGTTTATTGAATCTCGATCGTTGTGATACACATATTCATAATATTGATGCCAAAAGATGCAAAGTTGATAATGATAGTGCAACATATTTGTGGCACTGCCGTGTAGGTCATATTGGTGTAAAGCGCATGAAGAAACTCCATGCAGATGGGCTTTTGGAATCACTTGATTATGAATCATTTGATACTTGCGAACCATGCCTCATGGGCAAGATGACTAAAACTTCGCTCTCCGGAACAATGGAGCGAGCTAATAACTTATTGGAAATAATACATACCGATGTGTGCGGTCCAATGAGTATTGAGGCTCACGGCGGGTATCGTTATTTTCTGACCTTCACAGATGATTTGAGCAGATATGGGTATATCTACTTGATGAAACACAAGTGTGAAACATTTGAAATGTTCAAAGAATTTCAGAGTGAAGTGGAGAATCATCGTAACAAGAAAATAAAGTTTCTATGATCTGATCGCGGAGGCAAATATTTGAGTTACGAGTTTGGCCTTCATTTAAAACAGTGTGGAATAGTTTCACAATTCACGCCACCTGGAACACCACAGTGTAATGGTGTGTCCGAACGTCGTAACCGTACTTTATTAGATATGGTGCAATCTATGATGTCTCTTATCGATTTACCACTATCGTTTTGGGGTTACGCATTAGAGACAGCTGCATTCACGTTAAATAAGGCACCGTCTAAATATTTTGAGACGACACTATATGAACTGTGGATTGGCAAGAAACGCAAGCTGTCATTTCTTAAAGTTTGGGGTTGTGATGCTTGTGTGAAAAAGCTTCAGTTTGATAAGCTCAAACCCAAATCGGAGAAGTGCGTCTTCATAGGATACCCAAAAAAAACTGTTGGGTACACCTTCTATCACAGATCCAAAGGCAAAATATTTGTTGCTAAGAATGGATCCTTTCTAGAGAAGGAGTTTCTCTCGAAAGAAGTGAGTGGGAGGAAAGTAGAACTTGATGAGGTAACTGTACCTTCTCTGAAATTGGAAAGTAGCTCATCACAGAAAACCGTTCCCGTGATGCCTACACCAACTAGAGAGGAAGCTAATGATGATGATCATGAAACTTCAGATCAAGTTACTACCGAACCTCGTAGGTTAACCAGAGAACGTTCCGCACCAAAGTGGTACGACAATCCTGTTCTGGAGGTTATGTTACTAGACCATGACGAACTTACGAACTATGAAGAAGTGATGATGAGCCCAGATTCCGATAAATGGCTTGAGGCCATGAAATCTGAGATAGGATCCATGTATGAGAACAAAGTGTGGACTTTGGTAGACTTGCCCGAAGATCGGCAAGCCATTGAGAATAAATGGATCTTCAAGAGGAAGACAGACGCTGATGGTAGTGTTACTATCTACAAAGCTCGACTTGTCGCAAAAGGTTTTCGACAAGTTCAAGGTGTTGACTACGATGAGATTTTCTCACTCGTAGCGATGCTTAAGTCTGTCTGAATCATGTTAGCAATTGCCGCATTCTATGAAATCAGGCAAATGGGTATGAAAACTGCATTCCTTAATGGATTTATTAAAGAAGAGTTGTATATGATGCAACCAGAAGGTTTTGTCAATCCTAAAGGTGCTAACAAAATGTGCAAGCTCCAGCGATCCATCTATGGACTGGTGCAAGCATCTCGGAGTTGGAAGATACACTTTGATGAGTTGACCAAAGCATATAGTTTTATACAGACTTGCGGTGAAGCCTGTATTTACAAGAAAGTGAGTGGGAGCACTACAGCCTTTCTGATAAGTATATTTGAATGACATATTGTTGATCGGAAATGATGTAGAATTTTCTGTAAAGCATAAAGGAGTGTTTGAAAGGAGTTTTTCAAAGAAAGACCTCGGTGAAGCTGCTTACATATTGGCACTAGTACGCATCTGTGCTGTACAAACAGTTTTAAGCCCTTTCCACAACGGCATTTGGAACCGTCGCCTAGTGAGTGATGGCGATAGGGGGGTCCTTCCCACACGACCCAGAAACCGTCGGGGATATGCCCTCCTGGCACACATGCTCGGCAAAATGAGGTCGTGTGCGACCGGCGAGCGCTCAAATATGGAAATATGTACAGTAGAGCTAAAAAAATACAATTATACAGGCGAAATTGTTTCCGGTCGCAAGTACATCCCACATTGTCAGTCCGCGCTAAACGTTTTCGTTCATATGTACATCACACACAATTTTTCCCGTTAAATCGTTTGTGATAGCATTGCCATTGCACACGATATTAACAATTTCATCGTTTGTGTTATTGAATGCATCACACACGGTCCGTAGAAGAAACTGTGTGGCAAAGGCTGTCCATCACACACAATTTTTATGTGGTAAACGTTTGCGCAAGGTGGCCTAATGCAAACAGTTTTCAAGAGAAAGTTGTGTGTGATTGTTCAGTGATGCAACACGGTTTATTCATAGAAACTGTGTGCGTTGCCTGAGGTTATCGCCCACGGTATTTTTTCAATAATCGTTTGCAATAGCAAAACCCAATTAGCAGGCTAATTCGCCATTAGCAGGCTAATTTCCCTGTTAATAATCCATTTATTAATCTAATTGACATTCATATTAAGCACATAATATATTTCATTTCCATATTAGGGAAGCAGAATTTCATAATTGAAATACATCAGAGTACAACATGATATAGCTTCAGCACTGTTGCCCCATTACACAACTGCACCAGCACCAAGTTCCACATGCAACATGTAGAACCTTTCGAAATTAGCATCATAGATGGTATATAGACAGATGCATCTCATCTGGAAAACTGCTGAAGCGGAAGGCGAATATTGAGCCTTCATTCATGTTGAAGGTCTTTGCAACTTTAGGCCAGTGCCTGTGGATGATTATTCGTCCGTCCTTCATCCTCTTCAGGAACACTTCAATATTGAACCGTGGGTGTTGTATGAAAACCTTCCTCGCCTCCTGACCATAGAGGTTGTTTGAGAGATAATCATCAGTGAACTGCTTTGGAAAGGTCTGAAACAAGGATGTGCATAAATATCTTCTCTATATTGGAAATGGGGCAAAGTAATAAAAAAGACAAGGTATAATAGTTAGTGCCATCTTGTAGTGAACTGATGTCTCCTTCATTGTGCAGACAAAGATCTTGTTGTTTTTTGTCACTAATTTCTTTATCCTAACAATCTTTCTGAGTTTCTTGATTTGATTGATATTCATGGACAACTCATTTCGCCATATGCAAAAAGGTTCGAACAGTGGGTCAAAACCTTTGACAGCAGGACTATATGTGCAAGACCAAATTGTTAAAAACCTAAATACTAGAATGGTTCCTGCAATTGGACAATAATGTGCTATTAGAAAACGGACCATGCACGTGCTAACCTCAATTGTAAACCTCAGTGCTTCCTATTGTTTCCCTGCAACACATATAAGGTAGTTAGTCATCAGTTTAAGTAAGGGTTCGCATGGTATCAGTAAAATATGTTGATGAAAAATAAGCACATTGCAGATTCATCAGATTAATTCAAGCCACATGGAAAACCCATTTATCCAAACCAAGCATGTTTAAGAACTAGGAAATATAGCACTTGTATATGTTTCTCATGTATTAAGTGCAGCCAAATTCGATTTATTCCTCACATGCACAACAATACAAAATTCTACCCACAACAATTCGACATCGCATTGCAGAATTGAACCAAGTAGTTAACTAAACACAACAAATGAACCAAACATTAACTGAGCACCACATTGCACAATATAACATACTCCTAATAGAAGATCAGACAGTTAACCAAACCAAGCATGCTTAACAACTTGGAAATATAGCAATTGTATTTGTTTCTCATGTATTTACTACAGCCAAATTCAATTTATTCCTCACATGGTATACAATAACAGAATGCACCCACAAGTATTGAACATCGCATTGCAGAATTGAACCAAACAGTTAACTAAACACCACAACACAAATGAACCAAACGTTAACTGAGCACCACATTGCACAATGTATAACCAAACCAAGCATGCTTGACAACTTGGAAATATAGCAATTGTATTCGTTTCTCATGTATTTTGTAAAGATAAATTCGATTTATTTCTCACATGGAAGACAATACAAAATTGCAGTCTGAAGAATTGAACATAACATTTGCAGAATTGAACCAAATAGTTAACTGAAGACGATAACTAATTAACCAAATAGTTCATAAGTGAGCAGCACACTACACGACATATAGAACATATACACTAGAGCAACAGACTGCATGGTAAAATTAGATAGCACAATTCACTAGAATTTGTGAAGGAAAGGCAGGAGCAGCACACGTAAAGGGTAAATCGAGCATGCTTAACCTGTGTAGCTAGCAAATGGCAAGGTGCTCCTCCAAGCTCCGGGGGTCGGCACGAATGCCTTCCATCGCGACCTCATCCGCGCGTGCGGCCGCGATTTGCTTCTCCGCTGCCAAATGTTCCTTGAGATCCTGGCTATACTGCATGCAACATGGCTTAGGGCGGCGCTTATTTGGTGGAGGGGTCGGTGATTTGGGTGGAAGGTGTCGCGCTCGCGCCGGCGGTCGGGGCATGTGGGATGTGGAAGGAGGAGGAGGGTGGGTGTCGGGTGTGGATTACCTGCCTAGATAGATGAGGCCGAGCAGCATGAAGGAGGGTCATCGACGAGGAGGCGGTGCTGCAAGAAAGGAGTGAAGGTTTCAACTTGGAAAGGAAGGCGAAAACAGGGGAAATGTGGCTTTTGGTAAGGGGAGGGGGCGGGGAGGTAGATATTTCCGTGGAAGACAAAAATTTGGAATCGCTTCAGCAAAAAAATGGCGCGCAAAGTGTCATCAGACACAGTCCCTTATTCAGAACTGTGTACGATATGTGAACATCACAAACGATTCAGATAGCTTAACCCGTGTGTGATGAGTTTGAACGTCAAAAATTTTGGTTCGAATTTCCATGGTTAAAGTGGTCATCCATGTCATTGCATAATTTGGATACACAAAGGAGACTATAGCACACCCACACTTCTTAATTGAGCAAGTTCAGCAATTAAATAGAGCTAGCTGACCTAAACATTACTATAACAAATTAAAAACCGGTGCTCTTAATTAAACAAAACAAAGATTACTACTACGGCTGGTGCTCGTCGATCTCCGCCGCCGCCTCCATGTCCAGCTCGCGCCCGACGGTCTCCTGGGGAAGGGGATCCATGGCATCCATCGCACCATACTCGGCAAGCATCTCGCCATCCACGTCCGCCATCTCTTTGGAAAAGGCCGCCACGAGCTGGGCGTGGGCGGCCGCGATCTGGGCTTGGACGGGCTCCGTCGTTGCAAGGTATGCGGCGGAGGAACGGACGGCTGCTCGAACGCTCTCGGTGATTGCCAACTCTCCGGCCGTGGGTTGCCGACCGTTGTCGGAGAAGCTTCGTTCAATTTGTGCGGTGACCGCCACGAGCTGGGCGTGGGCGGCCTCGACATGGTCGTGGGCGGCTTCCATCAGGGCTAAGGCCGCCGCTGCGGAATGGACACCTGCCGTGCCGCTCTCGCCAGTTGCTATCCCCGAGGCAGATGTTGCTGCCGCCACCTGAGAAGCAACATCGGCCATTTGGGTTGCCTTGGTCGCTTGGTCGCAGATTGAGGCCTCGCTCATGCACCTTGTTAGCATGCGCATGGCGGCTATGGCCGCGCTCTCGCCGGAGTGGGCCACCAAAGTTTCCATCATGATGCGGGTCCACGTGCCCATCTTTCACCGGCGATGATTGAACAGTAAAATGATATTTGGGGAGCGAGCTAGTGTGCTTGAGACACCGGCTATGGACTGTAGCCGACGCACCTTCTCGCGTAAGCCATAGGCGTACTATACACCGACAGTGCTCCAGGATATTTTGTGCTACATCCCACACGGTTGGTGATAATAAACTGTGTGCGATCTACTTGATTTTTCATCCTGATTTGAATTACATAATGGGGTCACAGCAGTAATGGACAGAGTTTGAATTGCTAGACCTTTTATCTGCAGTGAATATGCAACTATATGTGTGTCGTAAAAGAATTGGAATTATTCAGGGTTCGTTTGCACATTTTATACATTAAATTGGTTTTCTAGCCATTTCAGGTGCACAATTCAAAATTAAACTACATGCACATGCTCCGGTGCACCAACATGGGTTGTAAAATCATATATGTGTCCACGGGTTTATGCTTATGTCCCATGCAAGAAATGGGGATGAAATTCGAACACCACGGCACCATGGCTCTGCGGCAAACGTCGACGTACTTGCTTTTGTAATTCTAGTAAATCCAAAATTCGTCCGAAATTAGTGAAACTTGGCATGCTGTCATGGAGCGGCATCAACATGCCGTAGTAAATTTTTTGTCCCATTTGGGACAGGTTTGGGGATATGCTTCTCACAAACCAGAGCTTTTCACAACAAGCCTGATGGTTTCAGTAGGGAACGTTTCACCTTTCTGGACGAAATGATATCCATTGCCTGTTCTCAATTTCATATTTTTTCCTAGTGTCAATATAGAACAACAGGAGTGTTGTGTCAATTTTTGTGATTTTCGGGGTTCGTTTGGACATTTTTATGCATTAACTGAGATTTCATTGCATTTATGTGCATAATTCAAATTTGAACTACATGCACATGCTCTAATGCATATAAATTGGTTGAAAATTCAAATCTGTGTCTTTGGTTGCATGCTTAGGTCCCATGCAAGAAATGGGAATGAATGTCAAACACCCTGCCACCGTCACTCGGCCGCAAACATTGAGATACCTGGTTTTTAAATTCTAGTAAATCCAAAACTCGTCTGAAATTCATGAAACTTGGCATGCTATCATGGAGCGGCAGCAACATGCTGTGGTAAATTTTTTGTCCCATTTGGGGCAGGTTTGGGTATATGCTTCTCACAAACCAGAGCTTCTCACAACAAGCATGATGGTTTCGATAGGGAACGTTCCACATTTGGGGACGAAACGATATCCATTGCCTCTTATTGCTTTCAAAATTTTTCTCGTGTCAACATAGAACAACAGGAGTCTTGTGTCAATTTTTGTGATTTTTCGGGGTTTGCTTGGACATTTTTATGCATTAACTGAGTTTTCAATGCATTTATGTGCATAAATTCAAATATGAACTACATGCACATGCTCCAGTGCATATAAATTGGTTGAAAAATAAAATCTGTGTCCAGGCTTAGGTCCCATGCAAGAAATGGGATGAATTTCAATCACCAGGGCACCATTGATTGCCGGCAAAACATTGAGTACTTTATTTTTAAATTCTAGTAAATCCAAAACTCGTCTGAAATTCATGAAACGTGACATGCTATCATGGAGCGGCATCAACATGCCGTGGAAAATTTTTGTCCCATTTGGGGCAGGTTTGGGTATATGCTTCTCACAAACCAGAGCTTCTCACAGGAAGCATGATGGTTTCAGTAGGGAACGTCCCACCTTTGGGGACGAAACGGTATCCATTGCCTCTTATTGCTTTCAAAAAATTTCTCGTGTCAACATAGAACAACAGGAGTGTTGTGTCAATATTTGTGATTTTTCGGGGTTCGTTTGGACATTTTTATGCATTAACTGAGTTTTCAATGCATTTATGTGCATAATTCAAAATTGAACTACATGCACATGCTCAAGTGCATATAAATTGGTTGAAAAATCAAATCTGTGTACTTGGGTGCATGCTTAGGTCCCATGCAAGAAATTGGAATGAATTTCAAACACCAGGGCACCGTTGATTGCCGGCAAAACATTGAGATACTTTATTTTTAAATTCTAGTAAATCCAAAACTCGTCTGAGATTCATGAAACTTGGCATGCTATAATGGAATGGCACCCGACATGTTGTGGTATTTTTCATGTCCATTTGAGAGAAGGCGCACTCGAATAATGACAGCCAACAAAGGCATTTTGGAAAAATAGCTGCCACTTTAATATCTCAAACGTTTGTATAATTCAAACCATGTGCGTTCTGTTAACCATTCACGTGACGCAACGTGTCTTGGTTTTAATGCCTGTAGGAGGTGCCGTGCGGACAACTGCTTGAACTTGACAGAACAGGAGGTGTGCGAGCGCAGTCCGGTGCGCAGGCTGACCGAGAGGCCTGCAAGCTGTCCTCGAATGCGCAAGCTCACCGGGAAGCGTGCGAGCTGTACGCTGCGCAGGCATACTGGGAAGCGAGCCCTTTGACTTCCATGGCCGCCCGCCTTCCTCTCCATGCGCGCGCCCCCCTCAGCGGCATGGGACGCCGCCGTCGAACGCTACCTCTCAGCGCCGCCAGCTGCCATCCTCCTGCGCCCCGCCCGTCGATCGCGCGACGACATGATGTTTGATTTACGAGTGAATAACATTCTGTGCTGCATTGAAGACTTCAAAACGGCGTCCCGGAGGACGACAACGACAACGACGGCGCGGCACGCCTCCTCCGCCACCACCGGAAATAGTTTTTTTGGGGTTTAATACTGTATCTCGATCATATGAATATAAATTCGCAGTATGACTAAATGAAAGATATGGTTTGAGCGAACTTGCGTTTCTCTCTCTTAATGTACAGACTTATCAAACGATTTTCTTTTGAAAAAAACGTCAATGGTTTTTAAATATAAAACACTCATCACAAACGTTTTAGTTAGAACACCCGTATGCAAACTGGGAGCTTCCCCAGGAAGCCAAGGGAAAATGTGCCGAGTAGGATTTTTGCGGCTCTTGATCGCAAACGTTTTAGATAGAACACCGTATGCAAAGTGAGAGCAGGATTTGTGCATCTCTTCAACGCAAATAGTTCTTTTGGATGACCCGTGTGCAACCACTTACAAACAATTTGGTAAGATTTGCATCTGTCATATTGGGTACGTTGCCATTTGTCAAACTGGAAAGATTAACATTTGTTGATCTAGTAACATTGCCATTTGTCAACCTTGTAACACTGCGATTTGTCAAAATATGAAGCTAAAAATCACTAGCAGTATCTAATTTTTGCAACTAAAATTCAGTAATTAAGCATAGATTTCATTCATAGATTAAGCAGTCATTCTTAATTTATACAAACAGTTCAACTCGACAGCTGAACCGACCAAACTTTCCCCCAATTGTTGCCAACCACGTACTGAAATAGCTAGTTCAACTATATATACTAGCTAATTTTAAGTACGTTGTACAGTTCCACCACATCTATAGTCAGATGAACTGAACAAAATAGCCCCTAAATACTACTACTACGTAGGGGCTTTGTACTACTTCCGGCTACCTCTCCTCTGCCGAGCACGCTCAGTAAGAGGCAGAGGAGGAGGAGCCTATCAACGATCTGGACAACTGCAATACGGTGCGTGCCGCTGCTGCAGCTTAACCGACGCTCACCTCGAACGCCCTCTACCGCTCGAGACAACCCCTCTCGAAGCGATGGTTCTCCTCGTAGATCTCCTGATTCCTTGCCTCTGAGGCGGCGTGTGCTGCGGCCACGGCGGTGGTAAGGCTCTTTGCATGCTCGACGAGGCATTCCTCCTCCTCTCGCAGGAACTCGGTGTAGCGCGCAAGGTCGTTGACACACATGCGGGCATCCACCTCCGCCTCCCGCCTTCGGGCAGCGGTGGCGGAGTGGGTGATGACCCCGGCGGTCGACGGTGGGCTGGCGGCCATGGAGACCGACGATGGGGTGGCGGCCACGACCACCACCTCCCGCCTTCGGGCCGCGGTGGCGGAGCGGGTGATGGCCACGGTGGCCGGCGGTGGGGTGGCGGCCACGACGGCCACCTCCTGCCTTCGGGCCACGGCGGCGGAGCGGGAGATGGCCCTGGCTTTCGACGGTGGTGTGGCGGCAACGGCGGCCGGCAACAGCTGCCGACGGGTAGTGGCGGCGGAACGTGTGGTGGGTGTTCCGCGCACACCCAAAAGAGACGCCACACGCACTACACTACGCCGGGGACTGCGCCGTCGCCACGGTGGAGCCTCCCAACTGGAGATGTCCTCTGTTGACGGTGGAGTGGCTAAGCGATAATGACAGACCGGTGCCATTGGCGATTGTGGGAGAAGCAGACGAGATAAGCCACAGGGAGGGAGGGGAAAATGCGATGCATGATTCACCGGCCATGAGAGTTTATGTAGCAGGCCGGTAAGCATTGGGATTTTAGGGGATTTCACCGAGTCGGGTGGGAAGCTTGCGCGGGAACCAGCGAGGTTGCGCAGGAACGGGCTCACCGATGATTCATTGGCGCCACCGTTTGGCCAAAAGAACGCCCCCGCGCGCTGCGCAACTTGCGATGTAAGCCGTCTGCGGCAGCGGGGTGACAAGACATGCGAGAGGAGGACGAAAGGCCACGTACACATACGGCTAATAAAAAAAGTTTGCGATTTAATTACCTACTATAGCCCTGTCCTGGTTTATAAGTATGATTTAACTAATAAAATACGAATGCATGTCGCCAAACATTATATAGTTGGATTCGTATTTGAACATAGTTTCCAATTATATAATTTTTATAACATGCATTAACATTTTGTTGGTTAAATTTGAGGGCAAAGTATGGCACAGAATATAAAGGGGACTATAGACTAGACGGAGGTAGTAGCACACGGCCGCTCTCTGCGCAGCGACGCAACTGTCGTCTGGCTTGTAGGCGACCATTTCCTGCGTGTTCAACTGCTCTATGCGTGTGGTTGCTTGCGGTTTAGGCGGCTGCGGCACGCTCTGCTCTCGTCCCGCCGCGCGCTCTCTGCTCTCGCTTCCCTTCGGGTGCTCTGCCCTCGTCCCTCCACGCGCGCTGCCAATGTTTGGGGCCGACACACGATCACGCACATTCGTGTGCATGCAGTTGCACCGGGCGCGGCGCGACAATGCAGTTAACCGCTGCAAAAACTTCCATGCGAACGCGCAGAGAACCCAGGCAGCCCGGCCCCCATTTATTCCCACGACCATTTACCTTCATCTCTCGTGTCACACGACACAATAAGCACACCCACGATGACACATACAGAGAGGACATCCAGCGGTTCCAATGGAGATCCCCGTGGCTCCAATGGCACTCCCAGCGGCCGACGATGACAACGGCGGGCAGTTCACCACGCATCACATAGTGGACACCCACGTGAGGGGGAAGGCCCTCTCGGTGGTGTACACGAACAAGCTCCATCCAAACTATGGAGCAGTTCCTTGCCAAGGACAAGTACCAAGTGGTCGGCTTCGACCTCGAGTACACCATCGGTCGTGCCGGGCACGATCAGAAGGTTGTCGTCGCCCAGTTGTGCGAGCGACATGACGTCCTCGTCTACCACTACCACCTTGCCACAAGGCCTTGCGAGCGTTTCTCCAGGTTTATCAACAGCTCCGACTACAGTTTTGCTATGGTGGACACCACCAACGATCTAAAAGCGCTCAAGGTTTCGAGGTTGAAATGCCCGAATCTTGTCAACATCCAGCACCACTATAAGGTCTGGGGCAGCGAAAAAAACAAACTGAACTCCCTGGTTGACCTCGCCTCGGCCATCATCGACCCCTACTACATGAAGATGAAGAATGAGAGCAAGAAGGACAAGAACGCCTGGCACAGTGTGTGGCATGAGAGAGTGGATGAACAACATGTCAGGTATGCGGCCAAGGACACGTACGCAAGCTACGAGATGTACAGGCGGATCGTTGACATGAGGAAGTGTCTTCTTCCTGCGCCAGACGAGGGATCGAGCCACAGAGAAGTGGCAGGAGCGTCACAAGAAGTAGATGACTAGACGATCGTTTCTCCTACTTTAGAATGCATGCAATTGTTTATTGAGGTGTGTGCGAATGATCTGTATAGTCACTTATGTAATTGGACGTTTATTTCAGTTATATATATATACATGTTATTCTTCTATAGACAGAGCAAATCACATGGCTTATTAGCAGCAATCGTTTGTGTTATTATTGGTCTTCGCACACATTTCTGATTACGGACCTGTTTGCCGTGTATCACACACACCTTGTTCAGTTGAACCGTTTCAATTGTGTTGCCTAATCACACGCAGTTCATCCTAGTGAACCATATGCTGTATATCGCACACACCTTCATCTGGCTGCCCGTTTCTTTTGTTCATCCTCATCGCAAACAGTTAATTGAACTGAACCGTATGCCCTGCGTCGCACACGCAACTAAAATCTGAACCGTGTTTGATGCATCTGTCATTGCAAACGTTTTGCACCTTTTCTGACGGTTCTTTTACACCACCGTTTGTGATTATGGCATCGCACACAGTTTCGTCGAAGGGTCTCTGATTGTAGTGTCGCGTTTGGACCATCCTGCAGTAGTGTGGGCATCAAGATCTACAGGGATAGATCAAGACGCTTGATAAGATGTTCGATGAGTACATACCTTGATAAGATTTTAAGGAGTTCAAAATGGATCAGTCAAAGAAGGAGTTCTTTCCTGAGTTGTAAGGTATGAAGTTGAGTAAGACACAAAACCCGACCACGGCAGAAGATAGAGAGAGAATGAAAGTCATTCCCTATGCCTCAGCCATAGGTTCTATAAGTATGCCATGCTGTATACCTGACTTATTGAGTACCTTGCCATCAGTTTGGCAAGGGGTACAATAGTGATCCAGGAGTAGATCACTGGACAACGGTCAAAATTATCCTTAGGTACCTAAAGAGGACTAAGGAAATGTTTCTCGGTTATGGAGGTGACAAAGAGTAAAGGGTTACGTCGATGCAAGCTTTAACACTGATCCGAATGACTCTGAGTCTCAATCTGGATACATATTGAAAGTGGGAGCAATTAGCTAGAGTAGCTCCGTGTAGAGCATTGTTGACATAGAAATTTGCAAAATACATACAGATCTGAATGTGGCAGACCCGTTGACTAAACTTCTCTCATAAGCAAAACATTATCACACCTTAGTACTCTTTGGGTGTTAATCACGTAGCGATGTGAACTAGATTATTGACTCTAGTAAACCCTTTGGGTGTTGGTCACATGGTGATGTGAACTACATTATTGACTCTAGTAAACCCTTTGGGTGTTGGTCACATGGCGATGTGAACTATGGGTGTTAATCACATAAAGATGTGAACTATTGGTGTTAAATCACATGGCGATGTGAACTAGATTATTGACTCTAGTGCAAGTGGGAGACTGAAGGAAATATGCCCTAGAGGCAATAATAAAGTTTTTATTTTATATTTCCTTATATCATGATAAATGTTTATTATTCATGCTAGAATTGTATTAACTGGAAACTTGGTACATGTGTCGATACATAGACAAAACACCGTGTCCCTAGTAAGCCTCTACTAGACTAGATCGTTAACCAAAGATGGTTAAGTTTCCTAACCATAGATATGTGTTGTCATTTGATGAACGGGATCACATCATTAGGAGAATGATGTGATGGACAAGACCCATCCGTTAGCTTAGCATATTCATCGTTCAGTTTTATTGCTATTGCTTTCTTCATGTCAAATACATATTCCTTCGACTATGAGATTATGCAACTCCCAGATACCGGAGGAATGCCTTGTGTGCTATCAAACGTCACAACATAACTGGGTGATTACAAAGATGCTCTACAGGTATCTCCAAAGGTGTTTGTTGGGTTGGCATAGATCGAGATTAGGATTTGTCACTCCTAGTATCGGAGAGGTATCTCTGGGCCCTCTCGGTATTGCGCATTATAAGAAGCCTTGCAAGCAGTGACTAATGAGTTAGTTGCAGGATGATGTATTACAGAACAAGTAAAGAGACTTGCCGGTAACGAGATTGAACTAGGTATGAATATACCGACGACCGAATCTCAGGCAAGTAACATACCGATGACAAAGGGAATAACGTATGTTGTCATTGCGGTTCGACCGATAAAGATCTTCGTAGAATATGTAGGAGCCAATATGAGCATCCAGGTTCCGCTGTTGGTTATTGACTGGAGAGGTGTCTCGGTCGTGTCTACATAGTTCTCGAACCCGTAGGGTCCGCACGCTTAACGTTCAATGATGATTTGTTATTATATGAGTTATGTTATTTGGAGACCGAATGTTGTTCAGAGTCCCAGATGAGATCACGGACATGATGAGGAGTCTCGAAATGGTGGAGAGGTAAATATTGATATATAGGACGATGGTATTCGGACACCAAAAGTGTTCCGGGAAGCACCGGGTACTTATCGGGTCACCGGAAGGGGTTCCGGGCACGCCGGCAAAAGATATGGGCCTTATGGATCAAGATGGGAAACACACCAGCCACAAAGGGGCTGGTGCGCCCCCCATATGGGCTGGCCAAATTGGAGAAGGAAAGCGGAAGGAGGAAAGGAAAAAGGGAATAGATTCCCCCTTCCCCCTCTTCCCTTCCTACTCCGAATAGGAATAGGAAAGGGGGGAGGCCAAATTGGGAGGTGCCCAAGTAGGATTCCTCCTACCTGGGGCGCCCCCTTGGCTGCCTCTCCTCCCCTCCACCCTATATATATATGAGAGGGGCACCCCTAGAACACCCCGAACAATTGTTAGCCGTGTGCGGCGCCCCCCTCCACAGTTTACGCCTCCGGTCATATGTTCGTAGTGCTTAGGCGAAGCCCAGCGCTGATCACTTCACCATCACCGTCACCATTCCATCGTGCTGACGGAACTCATCTCTCCCTTGACACTTTGTTGGATCAAGAGTTCGAGGGACGTCATCGAGCTGAACGTGTGCAGAACTCGGAGGTGCCGTACATTCGGTGCTTGATCGGTCGGAATGAGAAGAAGTTCGAATACATCAACCGCGTTGTCAAACGCTTCCGCTTTCGGTCTACGAGGGTACGTGGACACACTCTCCCCCTCTCGTTGCTATGCATCTCCTAGATAGATCTTGCGTGAGCGTAGGAGTTTTCTTAAAGTTGCATGCTACGTTTCCCAACGGTATAAGCCATAGTAAATTTGGAATACAGAAGACATAATGCAATAATAAAATATGAATGGGTTTGCAACAGTGCTTAGAGTGGTGATTTTCTTTATTATACTAATGGATCTCACGAAGGTTTTTGTTAAGTTTTGTGTGATTGAAGTTTTCAAGTTTTGGGTGAGATCACGATGGATGAAGGAATAAGGAGTGAAAAGAGCCTAAGCTTGGGGATGCCCATGGCACCCCAAGGCAATATTCAAGGAGAAACAAGCAACTAAGCTTGGGGATGCCCCAGAAGGCATCCCCTCTTTCTTCTAATAACCATCGGTATTTAACTTGGAGCTATATTTTTATTCGTCACATATCATGAGTTTTGCTTGGAGCGTGTTGTATTATATGATTCTTTGCTTGTTTTGATTTTTAGTTGTCACAAGTATCCTTGCTGGACACACCTATTTGAGAGAGCCAAAATTATACTATGATTTGTTAGAATTGCTCTATATGCTTTACTTCAAAAAAATTGAGCTATGGAATTGCTCTAGTGCTTCACTTATATCTTTTTGAGCACGGTGTGCTTTAATATTTTTGGAGAAATACTCTCATGATTCACTTAGATTTGTTTGGGAGTTAGTAATTTTGAAGAAACTCTCTCGTGCTTCACTTATATTATTTTGAGAGATGAAAATCTTTATGCTCATGTTCTTCACTTAATTTTTTTTGAGCTTGTCAAAAGCAATGGCAATATATGAAACTAGCCCCAAAGTGATAGATATTCAAGAGGGATGTAATAAAAAAACTTTCATGAAGATCATTGGACAAAATAAACTTAATTCTTTGTAATAGTTTTAAGATATGATGATAGTAATATGTGAGTCATGTTGGTGAGTAAATGTGCTTTAGTAAGAATATTGGTGTGTTCAGGTTTATGATTCCCTATGCAAGAACGGAAGTCAATAGTTATGCAATGAAATCTGATCCAACTTGTGGTGCATTATTCGGTGTTAGTTATGCTTAATGCTCGTTTATGAGATTTTTCGTTTCTTGGTTGGTTGCTTCTCAATATTTTGCTCGCCTCCACTTGTACTGAGTAGAAATGCTACTTGTGCATCCAAAATCCTTAAAACCAGTTTTGCCATATGATTCCACCATACCTACCTATATGCGGTATTTTCGTGCCATTCTAAGCAAATTTGTATGTGCCAACTCTAATTTTCAAAATATTTTCCTTTTTGTGTGCCCGTATCGCTCATGAAGCGGCAGGGGGTGGCCAATATTTTTCCATGCTAGATGTGTTATTCTCAAGACGAGTGTTTATTCACTTGTCATTGCACGAGAGTATGGCGGTAATAGGGATGCCCAGTCCCGAAACGAAAAGCAAATTTACTTTATGTTGTCAAATAATAAATTTCTTGGAAAGTGTTGGTATGAACGGTACCCATGGATACGGCTAGCCGTGGAATGTGAAAGAATGGTGGAAAAAGGAATAAACTTTATTTTCTGTTTGGGAACCGCCTATGATATATCTAGCATGGAAAGTATTGGGAACTACTCGGTCGTTTTCGTTGACAGGAAAAGCATGCCTCTCAAAAAAAATTATCTCTCAATTTAAGCTTTGAGCTCTGGCACCTCTACAAATCCCTACTTCCCTTTGCGAAGGGCCTATCTATTTACTTTAAGCAAATTTTATTTTTTATTTTTTTGAGTCTCCATCTTCTCTTATAAAGCACCAACTAAGGGGCACTATGATCGTACTTGAGCATTTGATGTAGCTAATATTCAAGTGTGTTTCATGAATGGATCAATGATTGAGCATGATGGGCCAGGGATAGCTTTCTTTAGTGTTGATATTTTGGAAGACATGGTTGCTTGTTGATATGCTTGAGTAAGTCTTCATGTCAATTATAGACTACTGATTTGAACCATCTAAAAGTTCAAATGTCCATGCTACAAAAGAAAAGAATATGTGATGAACATCTTAGGCAACATTCCACATCAAAAATTCTATTTTTTATCATTTACCTACTCGAGGACGAGTAGGAATTAAGCTTGGGGATGCTGATACGTCTCCAATGTATCTGTAATTTTTGATTGTTCCATGCTGTTATATTATCATTCTTGGATGTTGTACAATCATTTTATAGCAACTTTATATAATTTTTTGGGACTAACCTATTGACATGGTGCCCAGTGCCAGTTGCTATTTTGCTTGTTTTTTACTTCGCAGAATATCAGTACCAAACGGAGTCCAAACGCAGCAAAACTTTTTGGAGATTTTTTCTGGACCAGAAGACACCTTGTGGGCCAAGAAAGCACCAAAGGGGAGGCCCTTGAGGAGCACAACCCACTAGGGCGCACCCAGGGGGGTTGTTCCCCCCACGGAGGCCCCCCCTGCACCGCCTCTTCGCCCTATAAATTCCCAAATATTCCAGAAACCCTAGGAGAGGCGACGAAACACAATTCCAGCTGCCGCAAGTTCCAGAACCACGAGATCCAATCTACACCATCACGGAGGGGTTCATTATCCTCATTGGCGCCTCTCCGATGATGCGTGAGTAGTCCACCATAGACCTATGGGTCCGTAGGAAGTAGTTAGATGGCTTTCTCTCTTCTGATTCTCAATACAATGGTCTCTTGGAGATCTACTTGATGTAATGACTTTTTGCGGTGTGTTTGTTGGGATCCGATGAAGTTTGAGTTTATGATCAGATCTATATCCATGAAAGTTATTTGAGTTTTCTTTGATCTCTTATATGCATGGTTTCTTATAGCGTCGTATTTCTTCTTCGAATCTTTGGTTTAGTTAGGCCGGCTAGATCGATTTATCTTGCCATGGGAAGAGGTGCTTTGTGATGGGTTCGATCTTGCGGTGTTCATTCCCAGTGACAGAAGGGGCAGCAAGACACGCATGTATCGTTGCTATTAAGGATAACAAGATAGGATCTATTCCTACATGAATAGATCTTGTCTACATCATGTCATCGTTCTTATTGCATTACTCCATTTCTCCATGAACTTAATACACTAGATGCATGCTGGATAGCGATCGATGTGTGGAGTAATAGTAGTAGATGCAGGCAGGAGTCGGTCTACTAATCTTGGACATGATGCCTATATAATTGTCATTTCCTAGATATTTTCATAATTATTTGATCTTCTATCAATTGCCCAACAGTAATTTTTTCACCCACCGTATGCTATTTTCTCGAGAGAAGCCACTAGTGAAATCTACGGCCCCCGGGTCTATCTTTTATCATATTGCTTTCCGATCTATTTTTATTAGCTTTTATTTTCAGATCTATTATCCCCAAAACCCAAAAATACCTTGTTGCACTTTTTCTTTCTTTATTTTATTTTGTGTTATTGCGAGATCTATTTATCCAAAATCATACAAACCAATCTATCTTTTACCTGAGGAGGGATTGACAACCCCACTTACGCGTCGGGTTGCAAGTATTTGTTCTTTGTGTGCAGGTACCGTTTACATAGCTTGGCCTGGCCTCCTACTGGATTGATACCTTGGTTTCATAATTGAGGGAAATACCTACCATAGCTGTACTGCATCATCCCTTCCTCTTTGGGGAAATACCCACGCAATTTCAATCCGCATCAGCTTCCCGGTACAATACCGAAAAAACCGGACTTTTTCCCGGAACCCCGACAACAACTTTACATATATAAATGTGACGCCCTCGATTCAATCATACACTAATCATACACGCAAATGTGTACGATCAAGATCAATAACTCACAGGAAGATATCACAACATAACTCTAGACACAAATGAAAAAAATACAAGCTTTATATTACAAGCCAGGGGCCTCGAGGGCTCGAATACATAAGCTCGAATACACAAGAGTCAGCGGAAGCAACAATGTCTGAGTACAGACATGAGTTAAACAAGTTTGCCTTAAGAAGGCTAGCACAAAAGCAACATCGATCGAAGAGGCAAGGCCTCCTGCCTGGGAGCCTCTTAACTACTCCTGGTCATCGGCGGTCTTCACGTAGTAGTAGGCACCCTCGGGGTAGTAGCAGTCGTCAAAGGTGGCATCTGGCTCCTGGACTCCACCATCTGGTTGCAACAACCAGAAAGAAGAAAGAAGGGGGAAAGGGGTGTAGCAAAGCAACCGTGAGTACTCATGCAAAGTACTCGCAAGCAAGGATCTACACTACTTATGCATCGGTATCAATGAAAGGGGTAGTATCTGTGGACTAACTGCAGAATGCCAGAATAAGAGGGGGAGAAGCTAGTCCTATTGAAGACTAGCATCTTCTGAAAACCACCATCTTGCACCAACAGGAGGGAGTAGAGTAGTATAACATAAGTCATATTTATGTTGTTGTATCAACGCTCCGGGATCCTTTCTCGACTCCCGAAGCAACATATCCAAATCATGCCTCAGCATCCAGTTCTAGTTGTCACGATCGGGATACAACTCCAAGTGTCCGTTACCGTAGGACAGGCTATCGATAGATGTTTTCTACCCTGCAGGGGTGCACCAACTTACCCACCATGCTCAATTAACTCCGGCCGGACACACTTTCCTGGGTCATGCCCGGCCTCGGCCAAACAATACACCGCAACCCAACCTAGGCTTAATAGAGAGGTCAACACGCCGGACTAAACCTATGCCCCAGGGGTCATGGGCCATCACCCCGGGAACTCCTGCACGTTGCGAATGCGGCCGGTGAGCAGACCTAGATACCTCCTTAAAAAGGCAGGTGCTTACGCAGTCCAACCCGGCGCGCGCCGCTCAGTTGCTGACGTGTATTAAGCTTTGGCTGATGCATACGACGCAGAACACCCATACTATGCCCACGTGACGGTTAGTGCTATCAGGCCAGAGGCCCCTCGGATCAAATATTCAAATCATAGTGGATTAGGAACGCGTGGTAACAAGCAGAGACTCACGAAAGATGTGACCCCGTCGCCCCGTCTCGAGGACTTGCGGCAAGGGCTAAGAATGCCCGACCACGCCTCGTAATTATCTCACGGGCACCTTCCAGGTCAACCCGACTCCACAACACTCGCAATTAAGCTCGCGCGGGTACCCCTCAGGGCCGACCCGTCTTTAGTAACATGGTTCAGTGTAAAGTCATAGTAACTAGAGTAACTGTGTGTCTAAGCCAAGGGAACCCTGAGAAACCACCCTCGATGGATTCCACTCGATGTAATCATCAAGGTGAATGTAAGAGGAACCACCCTCGAGGTTCACACTTGAGGGGTTGCACGACAGAGTCGTATAGGAAGTGGTTAAGGCGGAATCACCCTAGATGACTGTCGGTGTCAAAACCGGCGGATCTCGGGTAGGGGGTCCCGAACTGTGCATCTAGGATCGATGGTAACAGGAGACGGGGGACACGATGTTTACCCAGGTTCGGGCCCTCTCTATGGAGGTAAAACCCTACTTCCTGCTTGATTGATCTTGATGAATATGAGTGTTACAAGAGTTGATTTACCACGAGATCGTAATGTCTAAACCCTAGAAGTCTAGCCCGTATGACTATGGTAAGGTGTATATCTCTCTATCCGGACTACGCTCTCTGGTTTATATAGACACCGGAGAGATCTAGGGTTACATGAGGTCGGTTACATAAGAAGGGATCTACATAGTCGGTTGCCAAGCTTGCCTTCCACGCCAAGTAGAGTCCAATCCGGACATGGGTACAATCTTCGGTCTTCATGTCTTCACTGCCCATCAATCCGGCCCACGGATAACAGGCCGGACGCCCGAGGACCCCTTAGTCTAGGACTCCCTCAGTAGCCCCCGAACCAGGCTTCAACGACGAGGTGTTTGGCGCGCAGATTGTCTTCGGTGTTGCAAGGCGGGTTCCTTCTCCAAGTAATATATTCGGCCATTGATCCAATATCGCTCCTCTCGGCTTCTGTGCGCTAATAACTTCGTCTTCCACGTGTCGAGAGAATGCGGAAAGTTAGGGTACTTTTGCGAATAACACCCCGTCCATGCAAGACAGAACGCCTATTTAAAGATATTGGATCTTAGATCCGGGCGACACTGCGCCGAGAAAATCCCCGGAGACTGCGAGAAGAAACCATTCCATCATGGCTAGCATTCCCAGCTCCTCCTCCCACTCCAGCCCAAAGAGAAGCAAGTGGGAGAAGTGCTCTGTGACTCATAGTCAACTAGCAAAGTTGCAAACGCAGGGATTTCTTCCTCCCACGGATCTGGTCCCTGTCCGAGCAGGGCCGGCCTCCTTCAATGGCGTGACTCAGGCGGAGGACTTCCCTAATCCATCCGGGGGGAGCGAGTGTGCTTCGTCCCCTACCTGCTAAGAGGCGTTGGATTTCCCGTCCATCCGTTCCTCCGAGGGCTTCTGGAATATTATGGCCTCCAGCTGCACAACTTCATTCCCGCCTCTATCTTGCACATCACAGGTTATGTCGCTCTGTGCGAGTTATTTCTGGGTGTTGAAGCCCATTTCGAACTGTGGAGAAAATTGTTCTGTCTTGTCCCGCGCAACCACGAGGGGTCAATATTTGAAGTGGGCGGATCCGAAGTTTGGCGCATCGCCGACACCGGATACCTGTCCGGCACACCAAGGAGGGCAGCAAAGGAATGGCCTTCTGAATGGTTCTACATCGAGGACGTCGCACTTCCCGACCCAGTTCGAAAGGGTCTCCCTGAATTTGCAAGCGTCCTGCTAAAGAAACGCCATAGTTGGCGTCCCCGGAGCCTTGAAGAGGATGACAGTGCGGAGGTTCGTCAGCTCCTGGGCAAGATAAAGACGCTCGCCCAGTCCGGATTAACAATGGTTGAGGTAGTGGCAATCTCCATAGTGCGGGGGGTTCAGCCGCTTCAATATAGAGGGCTCCCGATGTGGCACTACAACGGGGAGGACGACGCCTCTCGCTGTGGTCGAAAAGGTCCGGACACCCCTGCCGCTCTAGCCAAGATACTGGCCGAGCTATTCAAAGGGGAGAAAGAGGAATTTCTTCGCGTCAATCGCAGAGATGGATATTCTATGTATAATCCTCCCAGTTGGGTAAGCTCCAATCCTTCTGCTCTACTCATTCTGCCTCCCGGATTACCTTTGATAAATTTCTAATCCTCTTATGACAGCATTGGCGAAAAATCACCGAGGGGTTTCACAGCCCCGCCCCACAGCCTGAGAACCACAACCGGGAGCTGGATCCTGGGTTCGAAGAAGATCCGGATATATTCGTGGTACTCGCGGAAGGGGTGTTTTACCAGGCGAGCTACGATGGCACGGAAGTGGCCCTTATCGCCGATTACCCTGGCCTTCTTCCTGCTTCCCACGTAAGTCATCAAGAGAAAATCTCACTCTAAAGAGCTTCCTCGCAATGCCTCACCCATCGCACTGTCTCGTGCTCCACAGGGGAGGCGTTAGGCGCGTCACGCTACTCCCGGGGCGGCTCCAAAGAGAGCGGCTCTGGCGCCGAGCAAGGCTTCCAAAAGGAAGGTCGGTGAAGACACGACCGGTCCCTCATCAAAGAGGTAAGGATTTGAAGGTATACTTTAGTAGTCACATCCAACTGTAACTTGTACGTTTGTTTGATACCAGGAAAAAGGTTCACTGGACTAAGTCCGAGGGTCCGGCCAGCCGTACTCCCATCGCCCAGGATTTAGACCCCGTTGGAGAGGCGGAAGCTGATATGGGAACAGTGCCAGACTGTCCTTCGGCCGAGGGTTCGGAGAATATGTCCGTTACCAACTCGGAAGTGGAGAGCGCCATGAATCATCGGCGCTGTAGGGCTATTTTACGAGAACCTGAGTTCTCGGAAGAGGCATTCAATGCCTTCAGCTCGGCTGATGCGTACATCCGAGCTGCTCGAAACGGGCTTAGTAGATGTGCGGGTAAGTTTTATTTGTCCGAATAGGATAGCCATAAGCCAGTAGCCCCCGGGACTGAAAGCAGTTGGTACAACTGATTTAAGGACCGTTGTATCACTAGGTTCTTACAGAGAAGAACAACCTGCTAACCCAAGAGCTGGAACAGTGTCGGGCGCAGCTAAATGCTGCTACCGCCGAACTGGAAAACTACAAGAAGCTGTCTACTGGTAACGTTCCCCTCCATCGAGGAACGATAATTGTATACCAACTGTGCTAATACTGCCACTGATCGCATAATAGGGCCGCCTGATCAACTTGAAAAGAAGTTGAAGATCGCCCAAGAGGGAGAAAAAGAGGCAAAGAGGCAACACGCCGCAGGAGAGCGTGTGCTGACCCGCGTTAGGGACGAGAAAAACAAGCTACAGGATTCCAACACTACGTTGGGTGAAGAGTTGAAAGATGTGCGGGCCCAGCTAGCCGACTTCGTGAAGGAGAACAAGAAGTTGCGGGGCGGCATATTCAGTATGTTTCCGAACTCTTTTTTTAAGTAGTTCGGAGATAAATGGAACTGATATAGCTATGTTTGCAGGTATATTGATGGGCCGTCCTGAAGAGGAGGTGTCCGAATCAGCAAGTGATCAGCTGCAAAGACTGTCGCAAGTGAACGAGCATGCTCGGCTGGCCATGCAGAGTGTTGCCAAGGCCTTATGGCCATCCGCCTCCCCTCCAGGAAGTATGGAGGAGCTTGTAGAGCTGTTCAAGGGAGCGCGGCGGCGTATCCGATTATGGAAGATATCGGCCTGCCGAGAGGGTGCGCGAGAGGCCTGGGCCATGGTGAAAACGCGATATACCAGGCTGAATCCTAATCACATGGCCCGGGTTGGACCGTTAGGGCCAAATGGGGAAGAAATTCCCGTTAGTTTAGTATATGACCAAGTAGAGGTGGCCGCCAAATATTCCCAACAGGACTGTAAGTTAGATTGCCTGTTAGATCGTATAGAGGAGGAAGTGTTTGAGTCCAAGTGACTATGTACTTTCCTCACCATGTGGAATTCTAGCTGAATTGTATATCATTTGTCATGGCAGACCTTTTCGCTTCACCCTCTGGACCCGAAGGTGCGGAGTGTTTCCGAATAGCGTCACGGCCGAATAGGCTGGGGTATGTGTGGAAAATTAAGCGTAGGGGTCATAGTTGCTTGAACAGACAAGTTGTATCCGGCTAGTTATGTTATATTACATTGAGATTGTAAGAAACATCTTCCAGGGAGAATAGTTCCGTTAAGGGTTCCTTTCCCTGGGTGTGCATGCATTAGTAGACATGTGCGAATTGTGATGTGAAAATCACAGTGTGTATAGCTTCTGGGGATTCATAATAGAGTGAGTGCAAAAAACATTTTTCATCCACCGACCGAATATTCCCTTAAGAACGCTAGCTTTCGGCTTCACCCAGTCTGAGGTACACATCCAGATGACCCGGCAGTAACAATCGCGGCCGAACAATCGGGAACGTAGGGGTAAGCACAGGAGCCAGGCAACCCAGCTTGGCCAAAACTTAAGTCATATCGATGCATATAATGGTGAAGAAAAGACATACGGGAAAAACGCGTATGTGTGATGAGCTTGACGCTCGGAAAATAATATTAACAAGCTTCTATTAAAGAAGCCCCCAGGTATAATGGACGTACATATGTAAAGATGTGTACGTCAGCGATGTTCGGTCAAGCGAAATGAGAGCTTTAAAGCAAAAAAATGTGTACAAGAGAGAAAAAGTAATGGAAACTATAGGGGAGAAGGAGACTAACAAAGAGTTCGGTGCTAGGCATAGAACCTTCGGAGTCTGGCCGCGTTCCAGGGGTTTGGTTCCAGGTGATTGTCTGATGCGTCACGAAGACGGTACGCTCCCCCGGTAAGAACTTCGTCAATTATGAAGGGACCCTCCCATTTGGGCTTGAGTTTGTAATATCGCTGGGCAATACAGCCTCTGCACCGTACACCATGAAGAAAGGTGTGTATCTGGTAGTACGGTTGGGCGTGGTCCGCAGCCCCCAGAGTACGGAGTCGAGCTCCTCAACCCAGTGCTTGTCTGATTCTTTCAAAGACCGCACTAGCCTGGGTTTGATGCCGCTCATAATAAGACCATTGGCTCATTCGACTTGACCGTTTGTTTGCGGGTGGTAGACAGAGGCGTAATCGAGCTTAATTCCTAGATTAGCACACTAGGTTTTTACCTCATCGGCTGTGAAATTGGAGCCGTTGTCGGTGATGATGCTATGCGGGACACCATAACGGTGGACCACGCCGGATATAAATGCGATCACCGGTCCGAACTCGGTCGTTTTCACTAGTCTAGCCTCTATCCACTTGGTGATTTGTCCACCATGACCAGTAGATATCTTTTCTTATGGCTTCCCCCTTTAAGGGGTCCAACCATGTCCAAGCCCCAGACCGCAAAGGGCCATGTAATGGGGATTGTTTGTAGGGCGGTTGGGGGCATATGGCTTTGGTTGGCGAAGCGTTGGCATCCAACGCAGTGCTGGACGAGGTCCTGTGCGTCTGCCCGGGCCGTAGGCCAATAAAATCCTGTCCGGAAGGCCTTGCCGACAAGTGCCCGGGCTGCGGCGTGGTGCCCACCGAGACCGGCGTGAATTTCTGCCAAGAGTTACCACCCCTCCTCCTCGGAGATACACCTTTGAAGGACTCCGGTAGTGCTTTTCTTGTAGAGCTCTTCTTCGTGAACTTTATAGGCCTTCGAACGCCGGACAATGCGGCGAGCCTCGTTCTGATCTTCTGGGAGCTCCTTCCTATTAAAGTAGGCCAAGAATGGTTCGGTCCACGGGGCAATTACTTCCATGATGAGGTGGGCCGATGGTGTTATTTCGGTGGCTGAGCCTCCGATGATATCGGCGTGTTCGCTATCTATGTTTGTGTTCGGAACGGGACTGTCGTTGCTGCCTCCCCCTTGCCACACCACGGATGGCTTAAAGAGCCTTTCGAGGAAGATGTTAGGTGGGACGGGGTCGCGCTTAGCGCTGATGCGAGCAAGGACGTCTGCCGCCTGATTACTTTCGCAAGCGACGTGATGAAATTCGAGCCCCTCGAACCAAGCCGACATCTTTAAGACGACATTGCCATAAGCTGCCATCTTTGTATCTTTGGCATCAAAGTCTCCATTAATTTGGGATATTGCGAGGTTTACGTCCCCGCGCACCTCCAGGCGTTGTATGCCCATTGATACGGCCATCCGAAGGCCATGTAGCAAGGCCTCGTATTCGGCTGCGTTGTTGGGGTCTATGTATAATATTTGGAGTACGTACTGGACGATATCTCCTGTGGGGGATGTTAATACGACGCCCGCCCCTAGCCCTGCCAACATTTTGGAGCCGTCAAAATGCATAACCCAGTTGGAATACGCGCCGTACTCTTTAGGGAGTTCGGCCTCTGTCCATTCGGCGACGAAGTCAGCCAGTACCTGGGATTTGATGGCTCGACATGGTTTGTACGTGATGTCGAATGGCAGGAGCTCAATGGCCCATTTGGCAATCTGGCCTGTTGCATCCCGGTTGTTGATTATATCATTGAGGGGCACTTCGAAAGCCACCGTGATCAAGCACTCCTAAAAGTAGTGTCGCAATTTTGGAGATGCCATGAAGACTGCATATGCTATCTTTTGATAGTGAGGGTACCGGGATTTGCATGGTGTGAGGACGGTGGATACGTAGTATACCGGCTTTTGGAGCGGAAATTTGTGTCCGTCCTGTTCTCGCTCGACGACGAGTACGGCGCTCACCACCTGGTGTGTTGCCGATATATATAGGAGCATTGGTTCGCCGACGTTTGGCGCAGCCAAGATTGGGTTGCTTGCCAAAAGGGCTTTTATTTCTTCCAGTCCGGCTGTCGCCGCGTCTGTCCACTCAAAGTTATCGGTGCGCCGTAGAAGGCGATAAAGGGGTAGCGCCTTTTCCCCCAACCTGGAGATAAAGCGGCTTAAAGCTGCCACGCACCCGGCGAGTTTTTGGACCTGTTTGAGTTTGGTTGGCGTGGCCAATTGTGACAGAGCTCGGATTTTGGCTGGATTTGCTTCAATTCCTCTATTGGAAATGATGAAGCCTAGTAGTTTACCGGCGGGGACGCCGAAGACGCACTTTTCCGGGTTAAGCTTGATGTCGTATGTGCGGAGGTTGTCGAATGTGAGACGCAAGTCGTCTATTAGTGTTTCGACGTGTCTAGTTTTGATGACGACGTCGTCCACATAGGCCTCCACTGTCTTGCCAATCTGTTTCTCGAGGCATGTTTGGATCATGCGCTGGTAGGTGGCGCCGGCGTTCTTGAGCCCGAAAGGCATGGTGTTGAAGCAAAACGGCCCGTATGGTGTAATGAATGCTGTTGTGGCTTGATCGGACTCCTTCATTTTGATTTGATGGTATCCGGAATATGCATCAAGGAAGCACATCGAGTCGTGTCCTGCGGTAGCGTCAATGATTTGATCAGTGCGAGGAAGGGGGAAGGGATCCTTAGGGCAAGCCTTGTTAAGGTCTTTGAAGTCGACGCATAGGCGCTAGGATTTATCCTTCTTTGGTACCATTACCAAGTTTGCCAGCCAGTCCGGATGTTTAATATCTTTGATGAATCCGGCCTCGATGAGTTTGGCTAGCTCCTCCCCCCTAGCTTATCGTTTGGGTTCGGAAAAGCGCCGCAGTGTTTGTTTGACCGGCTTATATCCCTTTAGTATGTTGAGGCTGTGTTCGGCCAACTCGCACGGGATTCCTAGCATATCTGAGGGGTGCCAGGCGAATATATCCCAGTTTTTGCGCAAGAAGTCTCGCAGTGCGGCGTCGACTGTGGGGCTGAGTTGCGCTCCGATAGAGGCTATCTTCTTCGGGTCTGTTGCATGGACCTGAAATTTGACCGTTTCTTCTGCTGGCTTGAAAGAAGTAGATTTGGGTCGTTTGTCCAGGATAACATCGTCTCTATCCACATTGGAGCGTAGTGCGGTTAGTTCTTCAGCTGCAAGGGCCTCAGATAATGCCTCGAGGGCCAAGGATGCGGTTTTGCTCTCTGCGCGGAGTGCTATATCCGGATCGCTGACGAGGGTGATTATTCCATTAGGCCCGGGCACTTTTAGCTTCATATAGCCATAATGAGGTATGGCTTGAAAGCGCATGAAGGCCTCTCGCCCTAACAGGGTGTGGTATCCACTGTTGAAAGGGGCCACCTAGAAAGTTATTTCTTTGGACCGATAATTCTCCGGCGTGCCGAATACCACATCAAGTGTAATTTTTCCCGCACACCGCGCTTCCCGACTGGGAATGATAGCTCGAAAGGTTGTGCTGCTTTTCTCGATGCGGCTCCTGTCTATTTCCATCTTGTGGAGCGTGTCCTCGTAAATGAGGTTTAGTCCGCTACCGCCGTCCATGAGGACTTTTGTAAGTCAAAAACCGTCCACGATGGGACTAAGGACTAATGCAGCTGGCGCTCGGACTCTTCTGTATTTAGGTTCGTCACTGGCGTTAAAGGTTATGGCCGTGTCGTTCCAGGGGTCAATTGCGGTGACCTGGCAAACTTCGGCGAGATCGCGCAGTGCCCTTTTACACTTATTGTTTAGAGCGAATGTCTTGAAGACTGTCAATACTCTAGTGTCGTCGTTTGTTGGAGGGTGCTGTTCTGGGGTGTCCTTGATAAGGATGTCCTCGCCGCTCTTGGCTACCTGCCGAAGTATCCAACATGCTCTAAGGCTATGGGTTGCCACGGTATCCGCCGTCGTGTGTATTTTGCATGGGCCATTGAGCCATCCCTCCAGAACGGTGCCGTGCAGCGTAATGGGTTTATGTTTTTCGACTGTTCGGCTGGGCGTGCCACGGGGGCGCGTCCTCCTCGCCTGTAGGATGAGTTGAGTGGGGACCGACGGTTCCCAACGAGCTGCCTGAGTTTTCCAGGCGCTTTCCATCATGCTGTACTTTTGTACGATAGTTGCTAGGTCAGCGAACTTTAGTATGCAGCGGCGATTGATGGCATTGAGGATACCTTCGTCCACACAGTTGTTGCAGAATGCTGCTATCGCGTCTCCGTCGCGACAATCTTTTACCTTATTTTTGATAAGGAGGAATCTGGACCAGAAGTGGTGGACCGTTTCCTGCGACTGTTGTTTGATGCTCATGAGAGCGTCTATGTCCGAGTGGGTGGGTGGAACAAAATCCGAACCCTGACCCGATTTTGGATCCAGAGTTTGAAGATCTACCGGACCTGGCAGTTCGGGCTCCGGGATATCGACTGATTTTTTAGGCTCATCGTCCGACTCCATGTTCGGAGGACGGGACATGCCTTTCTGCCGGAGAATATCCGGCCCTTCACGATCGGAGATCCGAACATAGTTCGTCTTTAATATAGTAGAAGAGTTGCTCCTCTCCTCGACTACCGCTATCTGGTGGGTGATCGGCGGAGTTTTAATTTCTCTCTGGTCGGGTTTAAGCCCAACCCGATCATAGTCTGTAGCGACCCCCAAGGCGGCCATGCAATCCAGGAGTTCGTTCAACGACGATAACTCCATTGGATCCATCCGGGCAGAGTATTCGGGATCAACGCGGAGGCGATTTTCGATGACTTGAGAGGTCATCGTCGGCTTAAGGGCCGACTCGGCGGTCATGACGAAGCCGCCCAGCCGGAGGGTTTGGCCTGGGGCCAGGGCTCCTCCGGAGATGATATTATCCTTGAGAACAAGGCGAGCCATCAAACCTCTTGGCGACGGCACAGTGGAACTCTCAATGAAAGCACCAATGTCGGTGTCAAAACCGGCGGATCTCGGGTAGGGGGTCCCGAACTGTGCGTCTAGGATCGATGGTAACAGGAGACGGGGGACACGATGTTTACCCAGGTTCGGGCCCTCTCTATGGAGGTAATACCCTACTTCCTGCTTGATTGATCTTGATGAATATGAGTGTTACAAGAGTTGATCTACCACGAGATCGTAATGGCTAAACCCTAGAAGTCTAGCCCGTATGACTATGGTAAGGTGTATATCTCTCTATCCGGACTACGCTCTCCGGTTTATATAGACACCGGAGAGATCTAGGGTTACATGAGGTCGGTTACATAAGAAGGGATCTACATAGTCGGTTTCCAAGCTTGCCTTCCATGCCAAGTAGAGTCCAATCCGAACACGGGTACAATCTTCGGTCTTCATGTCTTCACAGCCCATCAGTGCGGCCCACAGATAATAGGCCGGACGCTCGAGGACCCCTTAGTCCAGGACTCCCTCAATGACCACGACCAAATAGCTATACTACAGGGTTAACATCAGAATTGCTGATGAGATCTCACCCTCGGCACTCGATAGTAACTCTGAAGAGTCGAGCAACAAAAGGGGCGTGATGTGATGTGAGGTGTCGGGCTCTGGTCATCGATCACGTTGATCGAGTCGTCAATGATGAAGCAGGGGCAACAAGGACAAGGTGGGGGTCACTGATGGATCACTAACCAACCTATACTAAGCAGTTTAGGATAAGCAGGTAGGTAACAATAAGCAGGTTACAAAAGCAGGCTATGCATCAGAATAGGAGCAATCAATTACAGTAGCAAAATCTAATGCACGCATAAGAGAATAGAATGGGCGATATCGGAATGATCAAAGGGGGGCTTGCCTGGATGCTCTGCTGAAAAGGAATAAGTGTCGTCATCGACGTAGTCGATCACAGGGGCAGCGTTAGTCTCGGGGTCTACCCGAGAGAAGAGGGGGATGAAACAATAAATATAAAGCAAGCATAGCATCACAAAGCATAACATGGCAATATGCTGTGCCGGGTGTGACCTAACGTATGGCTACACGATATAGGTGAAGGGGGAATTCAACCGGGAATGTTTTCCCGGTTCCGGACCCTTGTCAGATAGATGACCGGAGGGGGGATGTTCCATGTTCATCTAGTTAGAGGCATCTGACAGGTAAACAGACCGCATATTCAGATTCGTCTCGTCGTTCTGAGCAACTTTCATATATAAAGTTTTTCGATCCGAGCTACGGTTTATTTTCTACGAATTTTAAAAGATTAAAACATTTTCTGGATTTATCCAGAAATTGTCAAAAGTGGAATATAAAATCAGCATGACATGCGGATGACGTCAACAGTCAACAGACTCGCTGACCAGAGTCGGAAACGCGGCTGGGTCTGTTCGGACAGCCACTCGACGCCGCATCATTTGGTGGTGGTGGCACTGCCGGGCTTGGCCGGTTCGGCACTGGCGATGAGTGGAGGTTGTGGCGCGTACGATAGCTCGAGGAAAACGGTGCTACGGTGAGCCAGCGAGCAAATGAAGAGGCTGGGGAGGATCTACGGGGCGCGATGAGTGTAACCGGCACTGGCCCGTGACCATTTGGTCACCGGAGACTTGTCGGCGATGAGCTCCGTGGCGCTGCGTTCGGGCGCTTCGGCGACAGCTAGCTAGGGCGCGCGAGAGAGCAAACAGGGAGGAGTAGGAGGTAGAGGAGCTCACCAAGTGTATCACAGAGGCCGATGAATGGCTTTGTAGCAGCAGCGGTTGCCAGAGACGACGGAGTCCGCCGGCGACAGAGGCGAAAGGGGCGGCTCGATCCGCTCCCCGCAGTGGCTCCCGGCTCGCGCTCACGGACGGGGATGGGTAGACGACGGCGGCGGAGACGATGGCTACCGCGTCGGCCTCCTCTCCAAAATGAAGGAGAGGGAGAGGGAGATGGGGATGGATCTAGGAGGAGGGCAGGTGAGTGGGGGAGTGGGAGTGGCGGTAGGTGAGGGGGAATTCGAGGCGTCGGGGCTGCCCTTATCCCTTTGCTGGCGACGTGGCAACGCGGGGCACCGCGCCGGGTCCGGTGGGAACGAGCTGGGGGGCTCGGTCGCGTGAACAGAGAGAAGGAGAGGGATGACCGGGGAGGGGGAGTGGGCCGGCCTAGCTGGATCGGCTGGGTGGGTGGGCCGAAGCCCAAGTGGGGCAGGGGCTTTCTCTCCCCTCTACTTTTCCTTTTTTCTTTTCTTTTTTTAATAAACAGAGAAAGAAAGGAAGTTAAGTGGGCATCCAAATATCTTAAATAAATTATGGAACTCGGCCCATAAAATCCAAGGCATTTTTAGCCAGTGCCACAAATAGTTTGGAGGCCAGGGGATGTCATTTACATTTTTCACAATTAAAATGACATTAAAAAATTCTGAAGTTGCAATGAAATAATTTCTACTGTCCATCTTAGCTCAATGGTGATGTTGTTTTCCTTAACAAAAATTGTTAGGAATTTTTGACAAATGATGAACATTTTTCCAGCAACTTCAAACTTGACTTGAATTTGAATTGAGTGGAATTTCAATTGGGATATTGAACAAGGGTGATTAAGCACTGTTTGGAAAATGATTAGCTTAATCACAGAGGGTTACTGTAGCATGACACTGGGGGTGTTACAATAAATCTTTACCTCCGGACCATTCCGGAGCTCCTCGTGACGTCCCGGATCCCATCTGGGACTCCGAAAAACCTATGGATTTTCCACTATTAATATCTGAATACTACCCTAGCGCTACCGAACGTTAAGCGTGCGACCCTACGGGTTCGGAACATGCAGACATGAGTGAGACTCCTCTCCGGTCAATAACCAATAGCGGGACCTGGATGCCCATACTGGTTCCTACATATTAAACGGTGATCTTTATCGGTTGAACCATGATGTTAAGGATTCAGTCAATCACGTATGCAATTCCCTTTGTCCGACGATATGTTACTTGTCCGAGATTCGATCGTCGGTATCCCCATACCTATTTCAATCTCGTTACCGACAAGTCTCTTTACTTGTTCCGTAATACAAGATAACGTGACTAAACTCATTAGTCACATGAAACTTATTATGATGTTATATTACCGAGAGGGCCCAGAGATATCTCTCCGTCACCACGGAGCAACAAATCCCAGTCTCGATCCATGCAGCCCAACAGAAACCTTCGGAGATACCTGTAGAGCACCTTTATGAGCACCCAGTTATGAAGTAACGTTTGATAGCACATAAGGCATTCCTCCGGTATTCGGGAGTGGCATGATCTCTTGGTCTAAGGAACTGATACTTGACATGAAGAAAGCTATAGCAAATAACTGAACGATCTGGTGCTAAGCTTACGGTTGGATATCATTCTCCTAATGATGTGATCCCGTTATCAAATGACAACTCATGTCCATGGTTAGGAAACCATAACCATCGTTAATCAACGAGCTAGTCTGGTAGAGGCTTACTAGGGACACGATGTAGTTTATGTATTCACACATGTATTTAAGTTTATGGTCGATACAATTCTAGCATGAATAATAAACATTTATCATGAACGGGAAATATGATAATAACCATTTTATTATTGCCTCTAGGGCACATTTCCAACAGTCTCCCACTTGCACTAGAGTTAATAATCTAGTTCACATCGCCATGTGATTAACACCCAATGAGTTCTGGGGTTTGATCATGTTTTGCTTGTGAGAGAGGTTTTATTCAATGGGTCTGCAACATTTAGATCTGTGTGTACATTACAAATCTCTATGTCATACTATAGATGCTGCTACACACTCCACTTGCAGCTATTCCAAATGACTGCTCCACTATACATATCCGGTTTGCGACTCAGAGTCATCCGGATCGGTGTCAAATCTTGCATTGACGTAACCCTTTATGACGAACTTTTTATCACCTCCATAACCGAGAAACATTTTCTTAGTCCTCTTTAGGCACCTAAGGATAATTTTGACCGCTGTCCAGTGATCCACTCCTGGATTACTTTGGTACCTCCCTGCCAGACTTATGGCAAGGCACACATCAGGTCTGGTACACAACATGTCATACATTATAGAGCCTATGGCAGAGGCATAGGGGATACCTTCATCTTTTATCTTTATTCTGCCGTGGTCGGGCTTTGAGTCTAACTCAACTTCACACCTTGCAACACAGGTAAGGACCCGTTCTTTGACTGGTCCATTTTCAACTTCTTCAAAATCTTGTCAAGGTATGTGCTTTGTGAAAGTCCTATCAATCGTCTTGATCTATCTCTATAGATCTTAATGCCCAATATGTAAGCAGCTTCACCTAGGTCTTTTGTTGCAAAACTCTTGTTCAAATAACACTTTATGCTTTCCAGAAATTTATATCATTTCTAATCAATAATATGTCATCCACATATAGTATTAGAAATGCTACAGAGCTCCCACTCACTTTCTTGTAAATACAAGCTTCTCCGTAAGTTTGCATATAACCAAAAGCCTTGATCACCTCATCAAAGCTTTAATTCCAACTTCGAGATGCTTGCACCAGTCCATAGATAGATCATTGGAGCTTGCATACCTTGTTATCATCTTTAGGATCGACAAAACCTTCCGGTTGCACCATATACAACTCTTCCCTAAGGGAACTATTAAGGAACACTGTTTTGACATCCATCTGCCGGATTTCATAGTCATAATATGCGGCAGTTGCTAACATAATTATAACAGACTTAAGCATCACTACAGGTGAGAAAGTCTCATCGTAGTCAAGTCCTTGAATTTGTCAAAAAGCTTGCGCGACAAGTCGAGCTTTATAGACGACGACATTACCATTGGCGTATGTCTTCTTCTTAAAGATCCATTTATTCCCAATGGACAGCCGGTCATCGGGAAAGTCTATCAAAGTCCATACTTTGTTCTCATACATGGATCCTATCTTGGATTTCATGGCCTCAAGCCATTGCTTCTTCATAGTTCGTAGGTTCGCCGTTGTCTAACAACATACCACTCCGGTGCGGAACGTGTCCTGGTCGACCTACAAAGTTCAGTAATAACTTGATCTGAAGTTTGATGATCATCATCATTAGCTTCCTCCCCGGTAGGTGTAGACATCACGAGAACTGCTTTTTGTGACATGCTACTCTCCAATTCGAGAGAAGGTAGAATTACCTCATCAAGTTCTACTTTCCTCCCACTCACTTCTTTCGAGAGAAACACCTTCTCTAGAAAGTGCCCATTTTTAGCAACAAAGTTTTGGGAAACGTAGCATGCAATTTCAAAAAAAATTCCTACACTCACGCAAGATCTATCTAGGAGATGCATAGAAACAAAAGGGGGAGAGTGTGTCTACGTACCCTCGTAGACCGAAAGCGGAAGCGTTTGACAACGCGGTTGATGTAGTCGAACTTCTTCTCGTTCCGACCGATCAAGTACCGAACGTACGACACATCCGAGTTCTGCCCACGTTCAGCTCGATGATGTCCCTCGAACTCTTGATCCAGCAAAGTGTCGAGGGAATGGATGAGTTCCGTCAGCACGACGGCGTGGTGACGGTGATGGTGAAGTGATCCGCGCAGGGCGTCGCCTAAGCACCGCGAGAATATGACCGAGGGTGTAATATGTGGGTGGGGTGGGGGGGCGTGCACACGGCTAACAGATGTTGTTGTGCGTTCTAGGCGCCCCCTCCCCACATATATATAGGTGGGAGGGGGAGGGGAACAGCCTTGGGGCGCCCCAAGTAGGAGGAATCCTACTTGGGGCCTAGTCCAATTCGCCACCCTTTACCATATTTTCCGGAGGGGGGAGGAAGGAGGAGGGAGGAGGGAAGGAAAGGGGAGGCCGAATCCGTCCCCTTCCTTCTCTCTTCCCCTCTTTCCTTACTCCTCTGGTTCAGCCCACGTAGGGGCGCAGCAGGCCCTGCTGGCTGCTGTGTTTCCCCTCTTGGCCCATTAGGCCCATATCTTTGCCGACCCCTTCCGGTGACCCGATATGTACCCGGTACCCTCCGGATACTTCCGGTGTCCGAATACTATTGTCCTATATATCAATCCTTACCTCTCGACCATTTCGAGACTCTTTGTCATGTCCGTGATCTCATCCGGGACTCCGAACAACATTCGGTCACCAAATCACATAACTCATATAATACAAAACCGTCATCGATCGTTAAGCGTGCGAACCCTACGGGTTCGAAAACTATGTAGACATGACCGAGACACCTCTCCGGTCAATAACCAACAACGGAACCTGGATGCTCATATTGGCTCCTACATAATCTACGAAGATCTTTATTGGTCGAACCGTAATGACAACATACGTTATTCCCTTTGTCATCGGTATGTTACTTGCCCGAGATTCGGTCGTCGGTATATTCATACCTAGTTCAATCTCGTTACCGGCAAGTCTCTTTACTTGTTCCATAATACATCATCCTGCAACTAACTCATTAGTCACACTGCTTGCAAGGCTTCTTATGACGCGCATTACTGAGAGGGCCCAGAGATACCTCTCCGATACTAGGAGTGACAAATCCTAATCTCGACCTATGCCAACCCAACAAACACCTTTCGAGATACCTGTAGATCATCTTTATAATCAACCAGGTACGTTGTGACATTTTATAGCACATAAGGCATTCCTCCGGTATCTGGGAGTTGCATAATCTCATAGTCGAAGGAATATGTATTTGACATGAAGAAAGCAATAGCAATAAAACTGAACGATCAATATGCTAAGCTAACGGATGGGTCTTGTCCATCACATCATTCTCCTAATGATGTGATCCCGTTCATCAAATGACAACACATGTCTATGGTTAGGAAACCTAACCATCTTTGATTAGCGAGCTAGTCTAGTAGAGGCTTACTAGGGACATGGTGTTTTGTGTATGTATCCACACATGTATCAAGTTTCCAGTTAATACAATTCTAGCATGAATAATAAACATTTATCATGATATAAGGAAATATAAAATAACAACTTTATTATTGCCTCTAGGGCATATTTCCTTCAGTCTCCCACTTGCACTAGAGTCAATAATCTAGTTCACATTGCCATGTGATTTAACACCAATAGTTCACATCGTCATGTGATTAACACCCATAGTTCACATCGTCATGTGACCAACACCCAAAGGTTTTACTAGAGTCAATAATCTAGTTCACATTGCCATGTGATTAACACCCAGAGAGTACTAAGGTGTGATCATGTTTTGCTTTGTGAGAGAAGTTTAGTCAACGGGTCTGCTATATTCAGATCCGTATGTATTTTGCAAATTTCTATGTCTACAATGCTCTGCACGGAGCTACTCTAGCTAATTGCTCCCACTTTCAATATGTATCCAGATTGAGACTCAGAGTCATCCGAATCGGTGTAAAAGCTTGCATCGACGTAACCCTTTACGATGAACTCTTTGTCACCTCCATAACCGAGAAACATTTCCTTAGTCCTCTTTAGGTACCTAAGGATAATTTTGACCGTTGTCCAGTGATCTACTCCTGGATCACTATTGTACCCCCTTGCCAAACTCATGGCAAGGGACACAATAGGTCTAGTATGCAGCATGGCATACTTTATAGAACCTATGGCTGAGGCATAGGGAATGACTTTCATTCTCTCTTTATCTTCTGCCGTGGTCGGGTTTTGAGTCTTACTCAACTTCATACCTTACAACTCAGGCAAGAACTCCTTTGACTCATCCATCTTGAACTCTTTCAAAATCTTATCAAGGTATGTACTCACCGGAAGTCTTATCAAGCGTCTTGTTCTATCTCTATAGATCTTGATGCCCAATATGTAAGTAGCTTCACCGAGGTCTTTCTTTAAAAACACCTTTCAAACACTCCTTTATGCTTTCCCGAAAGTTCTACATCATTTCCGATCAACAATATGCCATTCACATATACTTATCAGAAAGGCTGTAGTGCTCCCACTCACTTTCTTGTAAATACAGGCTTCACCGCAAGTGTGTATAAAACTATATGCTTTGATCAACTCATTAAAGTGTATATTCCAACTCCGAGATGCTTGCACCAGTCCATAGATGGATCGCTGGAGCTGGCACATTTTGTTAGCACCTTTTAGGATTGATAAAACCTTCTAGTTGCATCATATACAACTCTTCTTTAATAAATCCATTAAGGAATGCAATTTTGATATCCATTTGCCAGGTTTCATAAAATGCGGCAATTGCTAACATGATTCAGACAGACTTAAGCATCGATACGAGTGAGAAAATCTCATCGTAGTCAACACCTTGAACTTGTCGAAAACCTTTTGTGACAATTCGAGCTTTGTGGATAGTAACACTACCATTAGTGTCCGTCTTCCTCTTGAAGATCCATTTATTCTCAATGGCTTGCAGATCATCGGGCAAGTCCACCAAAGTCCACACTTTGTTCTTATATATGGATCCTATCTCAGATTTCATGGCCTCAAGCCATTTATCGGAATCTAGGCTCATCATAGCTTCTTCATAGTTCGTAGGTTCGTCATGGTCTAGTAACATGACTTCCAGAACAGGATTACCGTACCACTCTGGTGCGGAACGTGCTCTGGTTGACCTACGAGGTTCGGTAGTAACTTGATCTGAAGTTTCATGATCATCATCCTTAGCTTCCTCTCTAGTTGGTTTAGGCATCACGGGAACGGTTTTCTGTGATGATCTACTTTCCAATTCGAGAGAAGGTACAATTACCTCATCTAGTTCTACTTTCCACCCACTCACTTCTTTCGAGAGAAACTCCTTCTTTAGAAAGGTTCCATTCTCGGCAGCAAAGATCTTGCCTCCGGATTTGTGATAGAAGGTGTACCCAATTGGTTCCGTAGGGTATCTTATGAAGACGCACTTCTCCGATTTGGGTTCGAGCTTATCAGGCTGAAGCCTTTTGACATAAGTGTCGCAACCCCAAACTTTAAGAAACGACAACTTAAGTTTCTTGCCAAACCACAGTTCATACGGTGTCATCTCAACGGATTTAGACGGTGCCCTATTTATCGTGAATGCAACTATCTCTAATGCATAACCCCAAAACGATAATGGTAAATCGGTAAGAGACATCATATAACGCACCATATCTGATAGATTATGATTATGACGTTCGGGCACACCATTACGCTGTGGTGTTCCAGGTGGCGTGAGTTGTGAAAATATTCCACATTGTTGCAAATGAAGGCCAAACTCGTAACTCAAATATTGACCTCCGCGATCAGATCGTAGAAAGTTTATTTTCTTGTTACGATGATTCTCCACTTCACTCTGAAACTCCTTGAACTTTTCAAATGTTTCAGACTTGTGTTTCATTAAGTAGATATACCCATATCTGCTCAAATCATTTGTGAAGGTCAGAAAATAACGATACCCGCCGCGTGCCTGAACACTCATCGGACCGCATACATTGGTATGTATTATTTCCAATAAGTCATTGGCTCGCTCCGTTGTTCTGGAGAACGGAGTTTTAGTCATCTTGCCCATGAGGCATGGTTAGCAAGTATCAAATGATTCATAATCAAGTGATTCCAAAATCCATCTGTCTGGAGTTTCTTCATGCGCTTTACACCAATATGACCTAAACGGCAGTGCCACAAATATGTTGCTATCATTATCAACTTTGCATCTTTTGGCATCAATATTATGAATATGTGTATCACTACGATCGAGATTCAATAAACCATTTACATTGGGTGTATGACCATAGAAGGTTTTATTCATGTAAACAGAACAACAATTATTCTCTGACTTAAATGAATAACCATATCGCAATAAACATGATCCAATCATATTCATGCTCAACGCAAACACCAAATAACATTTATTTAGGTCCAACACTAATCCCGAAGGTAGAGGGAGTGTGCGATGGTGATCTTATCAACCTTGGAATCACTTCCAACACACATTGTCACCTCGCCCTTAACTAGTCTCTGTTCATTTTGCAACTCCTGTTTTGAGTTACTAATCTTAGCAACTGAACCAGTATCAAATACCCATGGGGTACTATGAACACTAGTAAAGTACATATCAATAACATATATATCAAATATACCTTTGTTGATTTTGCCATCCTTCTTATCCACCAAGCATTTGGGGTAGTTCCGTTTCTTGTGACCATTCCCTTTGTAGTAGAAGCACTCAGTTTCAGGCTTAGGTCTAGCTTTGGGCTTCTTCACGGGAGTGGCAATTTGCTTGTCATTCTTCTTGAAGTTCCCTTTCTTTTCCTTTGCCCTTTTCTTGAAACTAGTGGTCTTGTTAACCATAAACATTTGATGCTCTTTCTTGATTTCTACCTTCGTCGATTTCAGCATCACGAAGAGCTTGGGAATCTTTTCCGTTATCCCTTGCACATTATAGTTCATCACGAAGTTCTAGTAGCTTGGTGATAGTGACTAGAGCACTCTGTCAATCACTATCTTATCTAGAAGATTAACTCCCACTCGATTCAAGTGATTGTAGTACCCAGACATTCTGAGCACATGCTCACTGGTTGAGCTATTCTCCTCCATCTTGTAGGCAAAGTACTTGTCAGAGGTCTCATAACTCTCGACACGGGCATGAGTTTGAAATACCAATTTCAGCTCTTGGAACATCTCATATGCTCCATGGCGTTCAAAACGTTTTTGAAGTCCCGGTTCTAAGCCGTAAAGCATGGTGCACTAAACTATCAAGTAGTCATCATATTGAGCTTGCCAAACGTTCATAACGTCTACATCTGCTCCTGCAATAGGTCTATCACCTAGAGGTGCATTAAGGACATAATACTTATGTGCAGCAATGAGGATAATCCTCAGATTATGGACCCAGTCCACATCATTTCTACTATCATCTTTCAACTTGGTTTTCTCTAGGAACATATCAAAAAACATAGGGGAGCTACATGATGTCTACTACGCAACTTTGTTCTTGTAGACTCGTGTTGGGCCTCCAAGCGCAGAGTTTTGTAGGACAGTAGCAAATTTCCCTCAAGTGGATGACCTAAGGTTTATCAATCCGTGGGAGGCATAGGATGAAGATGGTCGCTCTCAAACAACCCTGCAACCAAATACAAGAAATCTCTTGTGTCCCCAACACACCCAATACAATGGCAAATTGTATAGGTGCACTACTTCGGCGAAGAGATGGTGATAAAAGTGTAATATGGATGGTAGAAATATATTTTATAATCTGAATAAATAAAAACAGCAAGGTAGCAATCGATAAAAGTGAGCACAAATGGTATTGCAATGCTTGAAAATGAGGCCTAGGGTCCGTACTTTTACTAGTGTGATCTCCCAACAATGTTGACATAGTTGAATCATATGCAAATCCCTCAAGTGCGGTGTAGAGTTCACTCCAAAATTACTTGTTGTATAGAAATTGTTGTCGGGCACGAAACCACCACAAAGCTATTCTTTAGAATAACACCTTAAGATGCAAATCAACCAAAGCCCTAATGTCACCTAGATATTCCAATGTCACCGCAAATATCCATGGGTTTGGTTATACGATAAACATCACAAAATTTCAGATTCATCTATTTGATTCCCAAGGAGTGCCCCAAAATATCTATCAGAGAGTCAAGATGAGAACATGTGCGAACCCCTATGCATAGGCCCTAAAGTCACGGAACCCGCAAGTTGATCACAATAATATACATCAAGTAACTCAATTAGATATCCCAATGTCACTACAGATATCCTCATGCAAAACACATATTAAGTGCTCTCAAATCCTTAAAGACTCAATCCGATAAGAAAACTTCAAAGGGAAAACTCAATTCATCAAGAAGATAGAGAGGGGAAAAACTTCATATCATTCATCTATGTCAACAAAGCCCGTGTTACATCAAGATCGTTCCATCCCAAGAACACGAGAGACAGAGAGAGATACAACACATAGCTATTGGTACATACCCTCAGCCCTGAGGGAGGACTACTCCCTCCTCATCATGGTGGCTGCCGGGATGATGAAGATGGCCACCGGTGATGACTCCCCCCTCCGGCGGAGTGCCAGCGAAGGGCTCTAGATTGGATCTCGTGGTTCTGGAACTGGCGGCGGCTGGAACAAACTTTCGTCGACTCCCCTAGGATTTTTGGAATATTTGGGCATTTATAGAGCGAAGAGGCGGTGCCGGAGGCCATTGAGCTAGACACAACCCACCTGGGCGCGTCCTGGGCCCCCAAGTGCGCCCTGGTGGGTTGTGCCCCCTCGGGGCACCCCAGGTGCTTCTCTGGCCCACTGGATCTCTTCTGCTCCAAGAAAAATCTCCAAAAAGTTTCGCTGCATTTGGACTCCGTTTAATATTGATTTTCTGTGATGTAAAAAACAAGCAAAGAATAGCAACTGGCACTGGGCACCATGTCAATAGGTTAGTCCCAAAAAATGATATAAAGTTGCTATAAAATGATTGTAAAACATCCAAGAATGATAATATAACAGCATGGAACAATCAAAAATTATAGATACGTTGGAGACATATCAGCATCCCCAAGCTTAATTCCTGCTCGTCCTCGAGTAGGTAAATGATAAAAACAGAATTTTTGATGTGGAATGCTGCCTATCATGTTCATCACATATTATTTATTTTTGCATGGACATATGGACTTTTATATGATTGAAAGCAATAGTCTAGTTTTAACATGACGATTTCAATACTCAAGCATATCAACAAGCAACCTTGTCTTTCAAAATATCAATACTAAAGTAAGTTATCCCTAGCCCATCATGGTCAATCATTGATCCATTCATGCAACACACTCGCATATTAGCTACAACCAATGCTCAAGTACGATCATAGTGCCCCTTAGTTGGTGCTTTATAAGAGAAGATGGAGACTCAAATGAAAAATTGCATAAAGTAAATAGATAGGCCCTTCGCAGAGGGAAGTAGGGATTTGTAGAGGTGCCAGAGCTCAAAGAAAAAAGATAGAGATAAAACATTTTGGGTGGCATGCTTTTCCTGTCAACGAAAACGATCGAGTAGTTCCCAATACTTTCCATGCTAGATATATCATAGGCGGATCCCAAACAGAAAATAAAGTTTATTCCTTTTTCCACCATACTTTCACATTCCATGGCTAACCGAATCCACGGGTGCCGTCCATACAAACACTTTCCAAGGAATTTATTATTTGATAACATAAAGTAAATTCATTTTTCATTTCGGGACTGGGCATCCCTAATACATTTGCCGTACTCTCGTGCAATGACATGTGAATAAACACTCATCTTGAGAATAACACATCTAGTATGGAGAAATATTAGCCACCCCTACCGTTTCATGAGCGGTACGAGCACACAAAAGAGAAATTTATTTTGAAATTTGGAGATGGCACATACAAATTTGCTTAGAACGGAAAAAGAATACCGCATATAGGTAGGTATGGTGGACTCATGTGGCGAAACTGGATTTAAAGGTTTTCGATGCACAAGTAGTATTTCTATTTAGTACAAATGGAGGCTATCAAAAGATTGAGAAGCAACCAACCAAGAAAGGAAAAATCACATAAGCGAGCAGTAAGCATAACTAACACCGAATAATGCACCACAAGTAGGATGTAATTTCATTGCATAACTATTGACTTTCATGCTTGCATAGGGAATCACAAACCTTAACACAAATATTCTTACTGAAACATAATTACTCATCAACATGACTCACATATCTCTATCATCATATCTCAAAACTATTACAAAGAATCAAGTTTATTTTGTCCAATGATCTTCATGAAAGTTTTTATTATATCCCTCTTGAATATCTATCACTTTGGGACTAGTTTCATATGCTGCAATTGCTTTTTGACAAGCTCAAACAAATTTAAGTTAAGAACATGAGCATAAAAATTTTCATCTCTCAAAATAATATAAGTGAAGCATGAGAGAATTGACAAACTACTCCAAAAAGATATAAGTGAAGATCAAATGAGTAGTTAAGTAAATGGGTAGCTATTTTGGGACTCTCTCTTATTTAAAAGTTTCAGATCTATGTATTTTATTAAAACAGCAAGAAAAACAAAATAAAATGACATTCTAAGGATAGCACACATCATGTGAAGAAGCAAAAACTTAGGCTCAACCGATACTAACCGATAATTGTTGAAGAAGAAAGGCGGGATGCCTATCGGGGCATCCCCAAGCTTAGATGCTTGAGACTTCTTGGAATATTAACTTGGGATGCCTTGGGCATCCCCAAGCTTGAGCTTTTGTGTCTCCTTAATTCCTCTCATATCACGGTTTCCCTAAATCTCAAAAACTTCATCCACACAAAACTCAACAAGAACTCATGAGATAAGTTAGTATAAATCAATGCAAAACCTTACCATTCTCTACTGTAGAAAATCACTAAAATTATAATTTAACATTGCATACTAAATGCCTCTGCATATTTAATACTCCTATCCTCAAATAGAATCATTAAACAAGCAAACAATGCAACCATAACAGCAATCTGCCAAAACAGTACAGTCTATAAAGAATGCAAGATTCATCATAGTTCCCTAACTCCAAAAATTCTGAAAAATTACCACACTATAGAAAACTTATTATATATTACTATGCAAAGAGTTTCAACATTTTATCACATTCTGACTTTTCTTGGAAATTTTTGCAACAGCGATAAACTTTCGGTTTCGAAACTGCAACTCATATACTTGCAAAATAAGCATGGTAAAGGCTATCCTTGACATTTTTATTGAAAAGAAAGATACAAAACATTATTCTAAATAACAGAAAGAAAATCCTAACAAAAGAAAATGATGCTCCAAGCAAAACTCATATCATGTGACGAGTAAAAATGTAGCTCCAAGTGAGGTTACCGATAATGATGTAGACGAAAGAGGGGATGCCTTCCGGGCATCCCCAAGCTTAGTTGCTTGGATCTTCCTTGAATATTAACTTGGGGGTGCCTTGGGCATCCCTAAGCTTAGGGTCTTGTCACTCCTTATTCTCCTCATATCGATATCTCACCCAAAACTTGAAAACTTCAATCACACAAAACTTAACGGAACTTCGTGAGATAGGTTAGTATGATAAAGAGCAAACCATTTCACTTTGGTACTGTCAAAGACAAGATTCATAATTTTTTCCACACAATGCCTACTATAGCATATCATTTCCACAATTTATATTGAGCAATATAAGCCATAGAAACTAGGAAACAAGCAAACTATGCATTGAAAACAGAATCTGTCAAAAACAGAACAGTCTAAAGTAATATGTACTCCAATCATACTCCTGTAACTCCAAAAATTCTGAATAATTAGGATAACGTAGAGAATCTGTATATCTATCACCTGTAAAAAATTCGGCGCAAAAGCACATTCCAGTGAATTTTCAAAATTCCTGGACTGAGCGCAAAAGTTTCTGTTTTTGCAGAGAATCAAGTCAACTATCATCCACACTTTCCCAAAGGCTTTACTTGGCACTTTATTGAAACAAAAGCAATAAAACATGATTACTACAGTAGCATAATCATGTGAACACACAAAAACAGTAGGTAAGAATGTTGGGTTGTCTCCCAACAAGCGCTTTTCTTTAATGCCTTTTAGCTAGGCATGATGATTTCAATGATGCTCTAATAAAAGATAAGAATTGAAACATAACAAGAGCATCATGAAGCATATGACTAGCACATTTAATTCTAACCCACTTCCTATGCATAGGGATTTTGTGAGCAAAAAAAATTATGGGAACAAGAATCAACTAGCATAAGAAGGTAAAACAAGCAAAACTTCAAGATTTTCAGCACATAGAGAGGAAACTTGATATTATTGCAATACCTACAAGCATATGTTCCTCTCTCATAATAATTTTCATTAGCATCATGAATGAATTCAACAATATAACCATCACATAAAGCATTCTTTTCATGATACATAAGCATAGAAAATTTGTAACTCTCCACATAAGCAAATTTATTCTCATCAATAGTAGTGGGAGCAAACTCAACAAAATAACTATCATGAGACTGAAAATTAAAATCATGATGGCAAGTTTCATGATTATCATTATTCTTTATAGAAAATATGTCATCACCATAATCATCATAGATAGCAACTTTGTTCTCATAATCAATTGAAATCTCTTCCGAAATAGTGGATTCATCACTAAATAAAGTCATGACCTCTCCAAATCCACTTTCATCATTGTGATAAGATTCAACACCCTCTAAAATAGTGGGATCATTACCTAGAGTTGACACTCTTCCAAACCCACATTCATCATTGTAATCATCATAAATAGGAGGCATGCTACCATTATAACAAATTTGCACATCAAAACTTGGGGGAATAAAAATATCATCTTCATCAAACATAGCACCCCCAAGCTTATGGCTTTGCATATCACTAGAATCATGGATATTCAAAGAATTCATACTAGCAACATTGCAATCATGCTCATCATTCATGGATTCTATGCCAAACATTTTATAGCATTCTTCTTCCAACAATTGAGCACAATTTTCCTTTCCATCATTTTCACGAAAGACATTATAAAGACGAATAATACGAGGCAACCTCAATTCCATATTTTTGTAATTTTCTTTTTATAAACCAAACTAGTGATAAAACAAGAAACTAAAAGATTCGATTGCAAGATCTAAAGACATACCTTCAAGCACTCACCTCCCCGGCAACGGCGCCAGAAAAGAGCTTGATGTCTACTACACAACTTTATTCTTGTAGACTCGTGTTGGGCCTCCAAGCGTAGAGTTTTGTAGGACAGTAGCAATTTTCCCTCAAGTGGATGACCTAAGGTTTATCAATCCATGGGAACCGTAGGATGAAGATGGTCTCTCTCAAACAACCCTGCAACCAAATACAAGAAATATCTTGTGTCCCGAACACACCCAATACAATGGCAAATTTTATAGGTGCACTAGTTCGGCGAAGATATGGTGATAAAAGTGTAATATGGATGGTAGAAATATATTTTTATAATCTGAATAAATAAAAACAACAAGTAACAATCGATAAAAGTGAGCACAAACGGTATTGCAATGCTTAAAAATGAGGCCTAGGGTCCGTACTTTCACTAGTGTGATCACCCAACAATGTTGACATAGTTGAATCATATGCAAATCCCTCAAGTGCGGTGTAGAGTTCACTCCAAAATTACTTGTTGTATAGAAATTTTTGTCGGGCACGAAACCACCACAAAGCTATTCTTTAGAATAACACCTTAAGATGCAAATCAACCAAAGCCCTAATGTCACCCAGATATTCCAATGTCACCGCAAATATCCGTGGGTTTGGTTATACGATAAGCATCACACAATTTCAGATTCATCTATTTGATTCCCAAGGAGTGCCCCAAAATATCTATCGGAGAGTCAAGATGAGAACGTGTGCCAACCCCTATGCATAGGCCCTAAAGTCACGGAACCCGCAAGTTGATCACAATAATATACACCAAGTAACTCAATTAGATATCCCAATATCACTATAGATATCCTCATGCAAAACATATATTAAGTGCTCTCAAATCCTTAAAGACTCAATCCGATAAGAAAACTTCAAAGGGAAAACTCAATTCATCAAGAAGATAGAGAGGGGGAAAACTCCATATGATTCATCTATGTCAACAAAGCCCGCGTTACATCAAGATCGTTCCATCCTTGGGTGTAGGAGGATTTTTCGGGCCAGGGACCCTCCAGTGGATGACATCTTTCTTGGCTAAGGCGCCCGTTTTAACAAGGCTGCTTAATTGCTCCTCGGTTACTCGAGAGGGAGCCCAATTGCACTCATAAACTTGTTTAGCCATGACAAGGAAAATCTGAAACATGAGTATTACCGGTTTAAGATTACAGTGGACAACTATACAGCGGTATGAGGATACTAGCATATTGGTAAACCGGAGTCTGGCAATGGAACGGTGTAATGCATTGGCGGTTCAACAGGGGACTAATGGTATCTATCGGGTCATCGTTTTTTCTGTGAGATTAAACCGGCCAATGTGGTATTCAAAGGGTGTAAGAGAAGGAAGAAACAAGTTTCACATCTTGCTATGGTAATTTCAGATCTACCGCGCCTAGGAAAAACAAAATATAGTCTGACTTAGATTCCAGTGTACTGAAGGTTCACCAAGATGAGATGAGTTGGATATCAAACAGGTGCTGAAACTGCTAAAGCGCGAGATCTATGTGGTTTAAACTACTACCGCACAAGACCTATGTGGTTTTTGGATCTAACCCATGGATATAAATAAGGGAAAAGAAGGCGGCGACGAACATCGATGAACGACAGAAACCCTAAGTGCAGATCTATGGTAAGAGATAGGGGAGACTTACGGATGCTGTTGAGTAGCGGCGGCGCGCGGAGGAGCTCTGGTACGTTCAGGTCGATGCAGCGGCCAAGGTTGGTGCAACAGTCGAAGGTTGACGGCGGCGGCCGAGGTCGAAGGTTCGGGCGTCGCGAGGAGGAAGATGAAGCGAAGAGGCACGAGGGGGAAACTGGAAAGACCCCCTGGCCCTATTTATAAGGGGATAAACGACAGATGCGAAAATCGAGGAGACGGATTTTTGGATATAAGGTGATGCTGTCGCCTCGATTGTCGGAGGCTCGTTAATGACAGGTGATGTCACGGCGGTTTACCAAGATTCTAGAAGATGATGTCATGGCGGTTTACAAGATTATGTGAAGATGTTGAAGAAGAAATTTTCTCAAGTATTGAGGATTGACATGAACCAGTTCAAATCAATCTGGGGCCTAATGTTGGGGATATTACCACTGGGCGTAAACCGGCCAGGAGAGGCCGGGTTAACTTCATAAGTAGTTCATCTGTATCTAAGCCCATGAAGACAGACGGTGACGCTTCATGAAGCCCAGGGCCCAAAGCCGGTTTAAGGCATGTAGACACAAACCGACATTGAGATGTAAACTTGTGTTGTAAGATATGCGTAGCAGAGACCGAGCCGGACACGATTATGAGCCGACCTCGGAGTCTGTAAACCGACGGGCTTCAACCCATGTATATAAGGGGACGACCCAGCGGCGGTTCAGGACGACAGACAACAACTCGAGACTCAGGCAAAGCGTATTCGCTCCCTGGTCATTGAAACCCCATCAATTCCATCACAACTAGACGTAGGCTTTTACCTTCATCGAAGGGGCCGAACTAGTATAAAACTCTCTTGCGTCCCTTGTCCGCTTTAACCCCTTCAAGCTAACCCGTAGCGATGGCTCCATGACTAAGTCCTTTCTCTAGGACATCTGCCGTGACAAAACCACGACAGTTGGCGCCCACCGTGGGGCTATCACACGATGGTTTCAAGTTCTTGGAGGGCAGCTTCAAAGGACTCAAGGGTTCCGCTGTGGGCCGGATTACCAAGAGTCATCGCGGCAAGCTCTACGTCGACGATGCAGGCTGGGGCCCCGAGGCCGGCTCAATCGAGTACGGGTACCGGGTCCCCTTTGGTGGAATACACGTTTTCATTGGCAAGATCGGTGAACCAGGCCCTGAGCCGGACATCTGCGCCGACCTCGTCAAAACGGCTCAGCGTGCGAGATCTGCCCGGGTCAAGCCTGTCATGAAGCGTGCCTTCGTGGGAGTTATCCATGGAGGTGAATCTGAGGATAGATCGGAATCTGGTGGTGAGACCGTCGTTTATTCCGGCGACGAGTCATCGACTGGAGAGACCGAGTCGTTATATGAGTTACAAGATGGCCGGATTGGGGGCTGTTCCGATGGCGACAATATTCCGGACCCCTTTGATCTGCCAATTTGGGTGGCGATCTTCATGGCCGGCACGCAACCAGCGCTCCACTCTTCAACCGCAGCGGCGATGATTTCCGGATCTGCGGCGGCGGCAGCGGCTGGGGCAGGAGGCCCTATGCGACCGCCGGCTCAGGTTCTATCTGATTTGTTTGATATGTTGGCAACGCTGATGGCGGAGGTTAACCCGGTGGATCAGGAAGCACAGAATGCGGAAGTCGCGAAAGTGAAAGATCAGATCACCCAGGCAAAAGCCGACTTAGCAGCTGAGGATACCAGGATAGCTGGTGAGGATATAACCATCAGAGTCACCCGCCCAGGAGGGGCCGGGTTACGTTATAATGATCATCATGTAAAGCCCAGTATCAGGCTAGATGATGGCGGATTCATAGTGGGCTTAAGACCCGGAGGCGGCTTAAGGCTCGTAGTGATAAACCGCCGTTATGGCAAGACTTGTAATGTAAGGCAAGAGTAGTTAAGAGTCCAAGCCGGATAAGGTTATAAGCCGGCCGGGACTCTGAGAGCCGCGGGGCATGAACCTCTCTATATAAAGGGACGACCCGGCGGCGGTTCAGGACGAGGGACAACAGATCGAGAGCCGGGCATAGCGATTAAGCTCCCTGGTCATCGAAACCCTAAAGTAATACCACCTCAACTAGACGTAGGCTTTTACCTTCACCGTAAGGGGCCGAACCAGTATAATCCTCGTGTTCCTTGTCCCGTTTAACCCCTTTAAGCTTCCTACCTGCAATGGCTCCACGACTAAGTCCTTGCACGAGGACATCTGCCGTGATAATTCCACGACAGTTGGCGCCCACCGTGGGGACAGCGCACGGTGGATTTGAGTTCTTGAAGGGCAACTTCGAAGGGCTCAAGGGATACGCTGTGGGCCGGATGACCAGGAGTCGTCGCGGCAAGCTCTACATCGACGATGCAAATTGGGGCCCCGACGCCGGCTCAATTGAGAACGGGTACCGGGTCCCCTTCGGCGGAATCCATGTCTTTATTGGCAAGATTGGTGAGCCGGGCCCTGAGCCGGACCTCTGCGCCGATCTCATCGAGATGGCTCAACGTGCACGACCCGCCCGGACTTTGCCTGCCTTGAAGCGTGCTTTCGTGGGATGCGTCCATGGAGAGCTCTCTGAAGGATCTGGATCTGGTGATGAGACGGCCGCTCGCTCTGACGGCGAGTCATCCACAGAGGAGACCGATTCGTTATACCAACTTCAAGATGGCAGGCTCAGGGGTTGTTCCGATGGCGACAGTATTCCGGACCCCTTTGAGCCGTCGAGCCGGGTTGGAATCTTCATGGCTGGCGCACAACCTGTTCAAAACCCCACCGCCGGGGCAGGAAGGCCTGTGCCCTCGCCGGCTCAGGTGCTGATGGATCTCACAAACAAGATGACGGCCCTGTTAACCGCTACGGTCGCCCCAGCGGATCAAGCTCAGCATGACGCGGAGGTGGCACAGTTAAAGTTGGATCTAGCAAAAGCCAAGGAGGATCTGGCGGCGAAAGGGATCAGGATGGCTGCGGAGAGGGCGGCTCTCCACGCCCAGACTCAGCTGATTCAGGCACAGTCTTTCCGGCTCACGATGGATCAGAACGCATCCAATGAGGTCATGAGAAGGAGGCATCAAAAGGCCCAATCTCGACTCCCTCCGGTTTACGATCCTCGAAACCTCTTCAACACGCCTGGTGCAGGGCCCAGTAACCCGCCAGAGATCACGACACCCGGGGCTGGAACGTCAATTCAGCCCCAAGTGATGGGGCCTCCCCGGGTGAACACTACCCCGCCTCATTACGTGCCAATACCACCGGGTCATTATGCCAACCCGTTGGAAAATATGGTCGCCGCGGCGGCGCGACTGGCGGATCTCCCAATCGATGGCGACTCTCCAATGGCGGTTGAAACTCGCCGGGTCAGAGAGCTCCTTCAGACGGCTCTGGCGCAACAGGAGGCATATTCTTATAGCCGGGACAGGATTCATTCAACCCCTCGTCCAGGCCGGAGCCCGAGTTATAGCAGGCACATGGTCTCAGCGACCGGCTCAAGCAATGTCCGACGCTGTGACTTGCCTCCTGGCCATGGCCCGGTTCATAATGGGGCCTTTAACGCGGTAGACCAAGACAGAGCACGGCAAGAGGCAGAGCAGGCGGCTCAGTTGACGGCTTACCAGCCACTCCCGGCTTATCTGACGGCTTCCGTCGATGCAGGTATACCTACGAGGACCAGAGGTGTTCCTTGTCTGGTGCCGGCTCTCCGTAATGAACATCTGCCCAAAGATTTCAAGGGGCCTAGGAAGGTACCTAATTACACGGCTGATTTACAACCCGGAGCATGGATCGAGAGTTACGAGATGGCTATGGAGTTGCTGGATGTCAGCGAAGCGAAAATGGCCAAGTACTTCACCATTTTGTTAGATGGGACTGCCCGCACTTGGTTGAAAGGACTGCCACCGAACTCTATCGGGTCTTGGGCTGAACTAAGGCCCGGTTCATCCAAAACTTCAAAGATACCTGTAGGCAGTCTATGTCAATTGTGGATTTGACTAACTGTAAGCAGCAGGAGGGTGAGTCTACAACCCATTGGGTTCGCCGGGTCAAAGAGATAATACATTCATCTGATAAGATGGATGCCGGCTCTGCAGTCTTAATGTTAGAGCAGAATTGTCATTTTTTGCCCCTGAAGATGAAGCTCGGGCGGCTCAAGCGCGATTGCAATGATATGGGTACGCTGATGGCGGCTCTGGTTTAGTACACCGACTCTGATAGTACCAAGGATCCCGCGTCGGATGATGAAAGGACAGGGAAGGGAAAACGGAATGGCAATGGCAAGGGCCCCCAGCATAACCCGGTGAACCAGGGAGGTAATAAGCGTAAGGCTGATGGCAGTATGGAGTTTGTGGCCAACGCCAGTTCACAGGGTAACAACCACCAGCGCAAGGGGAGACCACCTCCCCGCGCCGGCGGGTCAGGCCCGACGCTTGAGCAGTTGTTGAATGAACCTTGTCCAAGGCATGGCTCTAGGGAAAAGCCGGCCACTCATCTGTGGAAGGACTGCGCAATCATGAAGGCCTTTAAAAATTCCAATGCTTTGAATGGCAACAGTGGCCTGGGCGGCGGCTCAGGCGCTGGCGGCTTTCATGGCCCGGGCGGCGGTTCAAATTCCAATTCTCAGAATGTTCAAGGGGGCTTTAATCAGCAGTCCGGCCAGGGTCATCAGCAGTAGCAGCAGGGGGGATACCAGACCAATCCAAAGCAGCTCAATGGTGGACAGTATCATGTGTTTACCACCAGTCTGTGCAAGCGAGATCAGAAGCTCCATAAAAGGGATGTGAATGCTGTTGAGCCGGCGGTTCCACGCTATTTGAGATGGTCTGAGCAGCCTATTGTGTGGAGTAGGGAAGATCACCCTCCCCGGGTTGATAATCTGGGTCACCTGGCCCTGGTGGTGGCTCCTCGGGTGGGGGGATATAAATTCACTAAAGTGCTCATGGACGGAGGCAGTAGCATCAACATCCTCTATTATGAGACCTTACGTCGTATGGGGTTGATTGATAAGAACCTCAGCCAGTCCAATACTATTTTCCATGGTGTGGTGCCTGGTAAGTCGGCATATCCAGTTGGTAAGATTGAGCTGGAAGTGGCTTTTGGAAATGAGTACAACTACAGGGCGGAAAAATTAACCTTTGAGGTGGTTAAGATAAGAAGTCTGTATCACGCTTTATTTGGGCGGCCGGCTTACGCCAAGTTCATGGCACGACCGTGTTACGTGTATTTGCAGCTCAAGATGCCGGGTCACAATGGGACGATTACGGTTCATGGCAGCCGAAAGATAGCCTTGGAGTGTGAGGAAGGTGACGCGGCTTACGCTGAATCTGTTTGTGCAACAGAGGAGTTGAAGTTTTACAAGGACAATGTTGACCCGGCAGATATGACGTCTTTGAAAAAGCCAACCACGGAGCATGAGCTGGCAATGAAATTTAAGTCAGCTGATGAGACTAAACTTGTTGACTTTGTTCCAGGTGACTCATCTCAGCAGTTCAGCATCAGTGCCTATCTGGATTCGAAATAGGAAGGCGCGCTCATCGAGTTCATCCGTGAGAACAAGGACATTTTTGCATGGAAACCTTCTGACATGCCAGGTGTACCTAGAGAACTCGCTGAGCACACTCTCAATATTGATTCGAAATTTAAGCTGGTCAGGCAATTCCTTCGGCGGTTTAATGAGGAGAGGCAGAAAGCCATTGGTGAGGAGGTAGCCCGGCTCTTGGCGGCTGGGTTTATTGTTGAAGTTTTTCATCCACAATGGTTAGCTAACCTGGTGCTCGTGCTCAAGAAGAACGGCACCTGGCGGATGTGTGTGGACTACACGGATTTAAACAAAGCTTGTCCGGCTGATCCTTTTGCTCTCCCCCGTATTGATCAAATTATTGATGCTACGGCGGGTTGTGAGCGCTTGAGTTTTTTGGATGCTTATTCTGGATACCGTCAGATTAAAATGGCAGTTAAGGACCAGGAGAAGACGGCGTTCATCACTCCCTTTGGAGCCTTCTGTTATGTGTCTATGCCTTTTGGGCTCAAGAGTGCACATGCGACTTACCAGCGTTGTGTGCAGAATTGTCTTCATAACTAGATTGGGCGCAATGTTCATGCCTATGTGGATGACATCGTGGTTAAATCCAGGGAGAAGGAGACCCTGGTAGTTGATCTTAGAGAAACCTTTGATAATCTCCGGGTTTACAAGATGATGCTTAACCCGGCCAAGTGTGTTTTTGGTGTTCCCGCAGGCAAGCTGTTGGGTTTTCTGGTTTCTCACAGAGGCATTGAAGCTAACCCAGAAAAGATCAAGGCAATCACCTCTCTGGCTAAGTCGGCGTGCATAAACGACGTCCAGCGTCAGGCGGGCCGCATTGCTGCTTTGAGCCGATTTATAAGCCATTTGGGTGAAAAGGCCATGCCATTGTACCAGTTGATGAGGAAAACAGATGACTTTGTCTGGAATGATGCTGCTAACGCTGCTTTTGAGGATTTGAAGAGACAGCTGGCTGAGCCCCTAGTTCTTGCTACTCCTGTTGACAAGGAGCCCTTATTGTTGTATGTAGCCGCTAACACACGAGCCGTCAGTGTGGCTGTGGTGGTGGAGCGCAAGGAAGAGGGTAAGGAGTATCCGGTTCAGCGGCCGGTTTACTATGTCAGCGAAGTACTCATTGAGTCCAAACAACGGTATCCACATTGGCAGAAGCTTGTTTATGGGATATTCATGGCAAGCCGAAAGCTTAAGCACTATTTCCAGGGTCACCCTATCACTGTGGTTAGTTCTGCTCCCCTAGGAGATATCATCCAAAACAGGGAAGCCACAGGAAGAGTGGCTAAGTGGGCTATAGAACTTGGGCCTCATGGTCTGAAATACGTGCCACGCACGGCTATCAAATCTCAAGCATTGGTGGATTTCATCAACGATTGGACAGAGCTGCAGGTGCCTGAAGAGAAACCGGATAATACATACTGGACTATTCACTTCGACGGGTCTAGGCAATTGGAGGGCTCGGGGGCTGGAGTTGTATTAGCTTCCCCTCGAGGTGACAAGTTTTGCTATGTGCTACGGTTGATGTTTCCCTGTACTAACAATGCGGCTGAGTACGAGGCCTTGCTCCATGGTCTTCGGATGGCTAAAGAGATGAGCTTAAGCCGGGTAAGGTGCTTTGGCGACTCAGACTTAGTGGCCCAACAAGTGTCAGGCAAGTGGGATTCCAAGGACCCTCTCATGGCGGCTTATCGCCGCGAAGTCGATGCCATTGCTGGACATTTTCAGGGTTACCAAGTAGAGCACATCGATTGCAGGAAGAACGAGGTGGCTGATGCATTAAGCCGGCTGGGCTCTCAACGAAAGCCGGTGCCGCCTAATACTTTCCTAGACGTCTTGCATAACCCTTCTGTCAAGTTGCCTACAGAGGAAGACCTGGCTGTTCCTGACCCGGAGGCACAGTTGGTGGCGGCTCTCCGCATTACCCCAGACTGGACAGTACCATACTTGGCTTACATGACCCGGGGAGAATTGCCTGAGGATGAAACTTTGGCCAGACAAATAACCCGGCGGTCTAAGTCAATGATAATTATCAATGGTGAGCTGCATCGTCGCAGTGTCACTGGAACTTTCCAGCGTTCCGTTTCCCCTGAGGAAGGTCAAGAAATTTTACGAGAAATTCACGAGGGGGATTGTGGCCATCATGCCGGCTTAAAGTCCCTTGTGGCCAAGGCTTTTCGTCATGGTTTTTATTGGCTGACGGCTCATGCTGATGCAGAGGATTTGGTCAGTAAATGTGACGGTTGCCAGAGGTTGTCGCGACGGGCTCATGTGCCGGCTCAGGAATTGAGGATGATTCCAATCACTTGGCCGTTTGCGGTCTGGGGGCTTGATATGGTTGGGCCTTTTAAAAGATCCAAGGATAAGAAGACTCACCTCTTGGTGGCGGTCGACAAGTTCACAAAGTGGGTTGAAGCAGAGCCAGTTAGTAAGTGTGACGAAGCCACAGCGGTTCAGTTCATGAAAAGGGTGAAATTTCGCTTTGGTTTTCCACACAGCATTATAACTGACAATGGTACCAATCTATCTAAAGGCGCCATGGAGGAGTTTTGTCAACGAGAGCATATTCGACTTGATGTTTCATCAGTGGCTCACCCTCAATCCAATGGTCAAGCTGAGAGAGCTAATCAGGAGATCTTGAAGGGCATCAAGCCCCGGCTTTTGGTCCCTTTGCAACGGACGCCGGGTTGTTGGGTGGAGGAGTTACCCTCCGTGTTATGGAGCATCAATACTACTCCTAACAGGTCTACGGGTTACACGCCTTTTTTCATGGTTTATGGGGCGGAAGCGGTCCTCCCTAGCGACATCCGTCATGACTCGCCTTGAGTGGCGGCTTATGTTGAGGCGGATAATGAGCGGGCGCGCCAAGATGCTCTTGATTTGTTGGACGAACAGCGTGATGTGGCAGCAGCTCGCTCGGTGATTTACCAACAAGACCTGCGCCGTTATCACAGCCGCCGGGTTAAGTCCAGGGTCTTCCAGGAAGGTGATCTGGTGCTCCGGCTCATCCAAGATCAAACAGATGCACACAAGTTATCCCCGCCTTGGGAAGGGCCCTTTGTGGTCAGCAAGAACTTGTACAACGGGTCATACTACCTTATCGATGTTCGGGAGCACAAAGATTCACGTAAGTCGGAGGAAGAGACCCGTCGGCCGTGGAACATAGCTCAGCTTCGGCCTTATTACACTTGAGCCACCGGCTCTCATAATGTACATATTTCTATAGCCATGTATATATTATGATGAATAATAAAGCAGGACCTCTGTCCTTTTCTCCTCCAAAGGTAAATGTGTTATTTCCATTACAACATTACATGGTCACTTGGAGGTGGATCCGGCTTACGATCGTATTCGAATCTAGCCGTTAACAATATGATCACCTGGGGGCTTCCTGTTCAAACATAGGTCGTATTCGAACCAAAGAGAACATAGCTGTCGATACCCACTTGATTGGCAAATTGCCGAGCTCATTGGGGAGTTTTTCTTGATCATATTTGAATCATGGCTCAACCCCCTTTGGGAACCGACGTGGATCGTATTCGAATCAGCGACGTTAAACAACTCTTAAGGTCATTTGGGGGCTTCCTGTTCAAACATAGGTCGTATTCGAACCAAAGAGAACATAGCTGTCGGCACCCTCTTGATCGGCAACGCCAAAGCCACTAGGGGCTATATGATCGCATTTGAATCTTAGGTTAACCCCTTTGGGACGGTTCTCTGGTCGTATTCGAATCAGAAGCCCCTAAGTTTTCGATCTTTTGGTTTACAATAAGTTCTTTGGATCAAATCAAAGGTGTGCACGGGCGGTTCATACTCCGTCGGCTTAACTTTGATTAGTAATGGTTGATAGCACACAATAGGCATTACAGGTGTGGGTGAACCGGAGTTGCGTTCTCAACCTCATTATTCGGGTTACATAAGCCGGAGGTGTACTTGCAAGGTGCAGGTATATTATTGTGGTTATCCCGAAGATATGATTGAGAGCCGGTCTTTTATGACCTTGGTTTATATTCTGGATTGTATATAAGATATATGACTCTCCATGCGGTAAGCCGCCTAGAGACTTGTGATTTATTTTTCTATGCAGAACAATTAAAGACAGTTCTTCAAGCTTAAGGAAAGTAAATGATCAAATATAACCCGGAGGAATATAAAGAGCAGCTTCAACGGAGTTAAGTACTCCACACGTGCACGATGGCCCGACAAAATTAAGTGTTTGTCCTACTCTATTACAAGACTCCCCGAGTCCAAAAGGTGAGGCATTGTTTTTAAGGTATACCCATGAGCCACCTAAGAAATCAAGGTGCTTGTTGGGTTGAAGCTCCCGGCTCATCCCTCTCCGCTCCTCCGGCTGTTTCCATGACCTAGAAGGTTGATGATTTCCAGTCAATGCCGCTCAAAGCTTCAAACTGAGCCTCGTCATCAATTAACCCGGCCGGGTCAACTTCTGGGGCGAAGGTATGCTTACGAGTCGGAGGGATCAGGTTGATTGCTTCATAGCGTGGAGTGGGGATCCTCTGATTCTCCGTGTCATAGCCCGGCTGATACTTGGTAAGGTCGGTGTCATTCCCAATCAAGGTGGCCACCGGGCGCACGCTCTTCACACAGGCAGCGAAGTCTTTCTGGTCAAAGAGGGTGCCGTCTTCCTTCAGGCTGGGGTATCCAAGAGCGATGTCGGCCGGGTCTAACTCTGGTAGAAACGCCTTGGACCGGCTAAGAGCAGCTATAGCTCCGGCTCTTGCAGAAGCCCGTCTCAGCTCTTGGAAGCGTTGAGGAAGAACGGCAAGCCGCCTGAGTACGTCTGCCAGGTTAGTGGGAACCTCATTGGACAGAGCCACAACGGCTAAAGCACGTTGTGACCCGGTGTAGAGTTGCTCCACCAAGGTGTAAACAACCTTTAGCTTGGTTAGCACGTTCTGATTAAGATTGGAGCTTCTGGGACCTGCGTAATAACGTCAGGTGAGCTGATGGCAACGGTGGGACTTATGAGATATGAAGAATGTGAACTTGTTAAGGGCTTACAGAATAGCTTACCGAAGATTGCGGAGACCATCTGTGACACATGGTGTTTTAAGCCGGAGAGTTCGGCGGTTCTTTCAGTAAGAGCAGCCTCCGCTTGTTCGGCCCGGCTGAGCAAGGCAGTCTTCTCATCGGCCCAAGTTTTTCTTCCTGTTTCAAATTTTTTTCTTCAATTTTTCTTGTGCAGCAACACTAAACTCAAACTTGGCATTGGCCTTCCGGGTCTCAGTTTCCTGAGTCTTCAGGCGGTTCTTCAGCTCAGAGATTTCCGATTCAAATTTCTTGCAGGCAGCCTGTACAAATTCCGAGTTACGGTTTGAGTGTTTATCATGAAACATTAAAGTCCCAAGCACTTTGCAAGCAAAGACACTTGGCACTTGGGGGCTAATGTATGCTGAAAGATTCTATTTATCGTGCCGGTTCATGAAGGTAAGCCGGAAGTTAAGTCTACAACATATTCTATCATAAGTAATAGACTTGGGGGCTAGCATGGCAAGGATGACTATGGAGTAAGCAAGGGAGTTGTACCTCAGATTTTTGCTGTATCTGCTTCACCATGTCAATCTCCAGGTCCTGGCTGTTGTGCACTTGACCAATATAACCAAAAACAATGTCTCCAATGCTCAAGTTAGTATAGTCAGTGATATCCAGTCTGGCCCTGCGGCGCTCCAGCAGTTCTTCTTTAGCAAAGCATCTGGCCAGCACAGTGGGTCTTCCCGGCTCAACATATTCGGTTCGCGTAATCACCACATCTGGCTCATCGGCCGGTTGAGCTGAGCTAGGGATCTCCGGGTTGTCAGAACTCTCCATGGCTTGTTGTTCAGTTGGAGCGGTGGTTTCTGGAGCTGGTGCAGACGGCGGCTCAGAAGCAGAGGCGTTGGGTTCAGTCAAGACCGGGTCTTCGACCGGGTGACTTTTCTCTGCCCTCTTGCTGAGTTTTGCTTGTGCGCTGAAAGTCAAAAGGTTAGTGCAAAAACATGAGTAAGATAAGCACAAAATAAGATGATTATCATTACCCGGGTGCAGTCTTGAAAGCCGGCAAGTTAGATTGCATGGAGTCACCGGAGGAAGGTGAAGTGTCCTGATAGTTTGAATCAGAAGAATTGAGTGGTTGGCTAGTGATGCCCGCCAAAGGATGAAAAGGATATAAGTTGGAGATAACCTCGGTCCGGCGCTTCCTTGATGCTTCGGGTAAGCCGGAGGAGAGGTCTGCATCCTTGCTGGCCCGGGTTTGCCTCTGGCTCTCATGAATCTGTTGCTTCAAAAGAAATTGAGGATCTTGATAAGCTAAAGAATGGGAAAATCTTACTTTCCGGGTTACTCTTCGGTCTTTCAGCCTTGGCAAGGGGTCCGAGTCGGAGGAAAGTATAGTTATGTCAGGACCCCGATTCTAAGTCACACCGATCTAGCCTGTAACACCTCATATCACTTTGCGGCCTTACGCACGGTATTCCCACGGGTGTCGCCTTACCATGGCCCGGGACCGTTTGCGCCTTTTGGCTCACGTATATGATAATGTCGCTAGCATCCATATGACAGAGAACCCGGGCCAACATGACTAGTCGTGAACCCAAAGTGGCACTAACTTACGGGGACAGGCATACGTGAATCAACATCGAGCATGTCGGTCAGCAGCGTGCGAATCCGGGCTGTAGCACTGGGCTAACAGGACTCCGGGAACCCGGGCTGTAGCAGGCTAGGCAGGACTCCGGATGTCACCGCGTGACATTTCCCCGAAGGGACAGACACAGGAACGAAGTGAATCACATGCCGGCCAGTCAGGTGTCCGGAGCAGTAGTGCTGGGCTAGTAGGACTCCGGTGAACCGGGCTGTAGTGGACTACTATGGCTCATGGAAGCACAAGACTACATTTCCCCATAAGAGAGGCTACCAAGGATAAACAACTAGGTTGTCGGATCCCACACATACCAAGCATTTCAATCATACACGCAATATGCTCGATATGTGTAAATACAACATGGCATCACAACATAACTCTACGACTCAAGTACTTATTCATTAGGCTCCGAGGAGCGAGATATTACAAACATGGGTCTTATGACCCAACATTCAGAGCATACAAGTCAAAGCACATGCGGAAGCTTAACATGTCTGAGTACAGACATCTACAAATGAAAAAGGCTGAGAAGCCTGACTATTTACTAGATCCTGCCGAGGGCACAAGATCGTAGCTGAGGTATCAAGCTAATCGTCGAAGTCCACACAGAACTACTAGCGAGACCGCATCTCTCTGCAAAACATAAAATAGGCAAACGTGAGTACAAATGTACCCAGCAAGACTTACATCAGAACTAGCTACATATGCATCGGTATCAACAAAGGGGGTGGTGGAGTTTAACTGCAGCAAGCCAGCTTTGACTCGGTGGCTATCCTAACTACGACTGCAAGTAACTCTTTTGAGGTGGCGCACACGAGTCCACATATTCACCATATCAATACTCCACTATGGATCCGCTCCCGTCTCCCTACGAGAACGCCATCCATAGCACTCACGCTTATCTTGCGCATTTTAGAGTATCCACTTTCACTTGTCTATGAACTGTTATAGGCAACCCAGAAGTCCTTTACCGCGGACACGGCTATTCGAATAGATCATATTAACCCTGCAGGGGTGTACTTCGTCACACACGCTCTCACCACTTACCGCCGTTTACACAGCATGTACTCGGCAACCTTCAAGCGGAAGCCCAGTGAGGGTGTCGGCCACAGCCTACCTAAACACTCAAGTCTCTAGTCCAGGTTTATCGCCTATTCAGGTTCCATCCGCAGGGAGTCCGGCCAAGGTTTCCACATACGGCCCCGAACGATGTGTGCAGGGTTCCCGAGACACCAAACGGGCGCCCGGTACACCGTGCCACGTGCCTACCGCATCACAGCCCACCCCTCGGGTCAGCGCTGCCCACGGCCTCTAGCATACTACAAACACCAGAAACTACTTGCAACTCCTAGACAGAGGACACGGGTGATTAAGAAGCCGAGAGGGTCCATTGGTTTCGGGCCCAATGCGTGGTAGTAACTGTATCATGGATCACAAACACAGAAGTCAGTTCCTGAGGACGGCTTCAATGAGACAACCCACCATGTACTCCTACATGGCCTCTCACCGCTACCTTTACCAAATCATGTTCACACACTTAGCTCACACACAGTAGGACATGTTCATCACTGCTCCAATTCATCCCCGATGAATCAGACCTGACACAACTCTAAGCATAGCAGGCATGACAAACAATCATGAATGAGTAGGCACATCAGGGCTCAAACAACTCCTACTCATGATAGTGGGTTTCATCTATTTACTGTGGCAATGACAGGTCATGCAGAGGATAAAGGGGTTCAGCTACCGCAACAAGTAACAGATGAATCGTTGTTGTCCTAATGCAGTAAAAGAGGCCAGGAGCGAGAGAGTGGGATTGTATCAGAATGAACAAGGGGGTTTTGCTTGCCTGGCACTTCTGAAGATATTATAGTTCTTCATCGGTGTCATCGAACTCATCGTCGGAATCACGGCTATCGAGAGGGGACAATTACCGGCAACAGAGAGGAAACACAATCAATGCAATGCAACAATATGATGCATGGTCGTGACATGTCAAGAATTTTATGATTTACATTAATGCATCTAACAACAGTTTAAATGAAGTCCATATGAACTAAGGGTTCATATGCAAACTCCACATTTAGCATTTAAAATGTCATTATCATGTTTTCACCTATACAGCAGGTATAACTTAGTTTGACATGCATGAAAGTGATACAGATGGATAGATTGCATTTTTCTGATAATTTTTCATATATAATTTGTTTCATTTGGAGTTACGGATTAATTTCTATGAATTTTAGAAGTTTTGGGCATTTGCTGGAATTTCCTGTATAAAAATAATTCCAGTAATTAAATTAATGCGTCAGCATTGCGTCAGGGTGACGTCAGCTGGTCAGCGGGGTCGTTTAGGTCAAACCTGACGTGTGGGGTCCACACGTCAGTGTCACTGTTAGTAAACTAACTAATTTGGAATTAATTAAAAGTTAATCCAGGTTAATTAGCAGGTGGGCCCCACTTGTCATTGACTCAGGGGAGGGGGTCAGCCTGGGTCAAACAGGGTCAACTCACCGACGTTTAGCCGCCAGCGAGGCCAGACGCGGCGGCGAGCCACGGGTTTGCCCTACGGGCGCCGTTTGGCGCGCGGAGCACAACTACGGGATGCGGACGCTCGTCCGCATCCAACCGTGGGGGTGGCGCGGCCGGGGAGTGGCCGGAATGGCGCCGGCAACGAGCTCGGCGGCGGCGCGTCCGGGTGAGCTACGTGCAGTTGCTACGGAGCTCGAGAGCGAGAACGAGAAGGGGGAGAAGGTAGCAGAGCTCACTGCGGTCACGTAGAAGCAAACGGCGCGGTCGGGGACGGGCTGACGACGTCGGGAGGTCGCCGGCGATCTCGGAGCAGAGGCGGCGAAGTCGAGGGTGCAGGGAGCGATGCAGGCCGTTCGGCATTGCCTGACTCGGCTGAGAGGACGAGGGCGTCGAGACGGAGCTGCTGGACAGCACGGGAAGGCGAGGGGAGCACGTTGGCTGCGAGGTTCACGCCGGCGCGAGCTCGGCAGCATCGGCCATGGCGGAGGCGAGGCGAGGGAAAGGTGCAGGGGGCGAATGAGGTGTCGGGGCGGTCGAGCGGGCGACGTGGGCGTCGTCCAGATCCTCCAGAGGCGCGGGCGGCAAGCAGGTGACGCCGTGGCGCGCGCGGCGGCGTCGCGGTGTCCCTCCTCTGCCTACTAGCAGAGGTGGGGGATGACTGGCACGGCCGGGTGGGCTGGGCCTCTGCTGGGCCGCGGGTGGGCGCCAGGTAAGTGGCCTCTGGCCTTTCTCTCTCTTTTTTTATTTGTTTCTGTGTTCTAATATTCTGTAGTCTTTAGGGCTTTATTAAAAATACTTAGACACTTCCAAAAATCATGAAACTACTCATGATCACTGTTGGGAATATATCCTACAGTAAACATTTTAGTTTATGATTATTTGAGCATTTAAAATATTTAATAGCATTTAAATGCCCAAATGCAAATAGAGTATGATTTAATCCAGAGCCCAAATATGTCATGGAAAAATGTGCATCACCTCTGGTTACTGTTTCCAGCATTTTCCAAGAATGATGAACATTTTTGAAAGCCATTTGGATTTACTGGAAATATTTTGGTTGAACCTAGTGAATTCCTTTAATGCTAGGGTTTAGGCAATCCCCATTTCAAGTTTCTTTCAAAGTTTAAACATGATGCACACATGAAGCTAGCCTAGTGCAATGCCAGGAGCTAGGGATGTGACAACTCACCCCCACTAAACAAGAATCTCGTCCCGAGATTCAAGACGTGAGGTAAGAAGACAGAGGGGACACAAACTAACACGATCTTCATGATCCAATTGCTCTTCTCGAAGATGTTGATTCATTGCATCACCTTGATCTCGACGTCTTGCTTTGAGAACTACATCCAACATGACAACGAGTAGAAAGGGAGAATTTTTAGAAGAATCAATCTTCCTGAGGTTCGAGCAACTTAGGATCATCTTAATGATCACAAGATCAACTCACGGAATGGGACATAGAAACATCTCTGGAGCTGAGAGGCAGAACATGCATCAGGAGGGACGGAAGAAACAATTTGACGAAGGTTTCAGAATAGCGAGGAAGAATTGCCATGATTCCATAATGGGGCACCTTGGAAAAGGTGACTCGTAGAATTATTCCCTTAAGTGGAAAAAAGAATTACTTTTGATATAGAGATCATTGAGACTTTTTATATCAGCCTAAGGCAAATCACAACAATCGTTTGGCGGAGTTCGAAGGAATGGCATACTCGGACTAGAATGGATGATATGAACTACCTTGTTGAAGACAACGCAAGGGATGATTTGCTTATCACCGGAAATGAATGGGACTCATGGTAAGTCCACCTTTGAAGATGGACCTGGACAGCAACTGCTGAGAAGGGCAGCCCATGGAAAATTGGCACGATGGGGTGCAAGCTGGGAACAAAATGCAACCGTTGGGAATGTTCCAACCATCATATCTGCCTGAGATTCAGATCCGATTGGTGATAGGATACTTCAGACTCAGCATGTCTGAAAAGAAAGTTTGCAACACAATTCGACGAGATGGCATTGCGAGATTCTCTAGGAATGAACTAAGATAGCAAGCTCCAAAACATGAGCTGGTTCTGCTAAACACATGTGAACACGCTGTCCCAGACAAGCATGACCACATAGTAGTCTTATGATAAAACACTACCGAGTTCAGGTGGGGAACCATCATCTAGGGTAACGAAGTCTTGTGCATGACCTAGGATTTGCACAACAACTCCTTTTCCTTGAACAAATCAATCAGTGGCTTGGTGTGCTAGGAACACATATAGAACGAAGGTTGCAAGTCTCCGAACCACGGTATACTTCGCACATATGCATGACCGACTTGGGACGATTCCAGAGGAAGCAAAACAAACTTTCTCAAATTCACGGTGGCAACTTGCATCTAGTGCACATGAATTAGAGGAAGTCACTTCTTTCATCCAACATATGCTTCATGAACGGAACACGAAGATAATGCTTATAAAGTTTCCAATACTAGCTGGATGTTCAACATGAATTATGGAGAAGACAAAATGCTGCTGATGGGCTCAATGGCAACTCATCGGAATTTCCATATCACTGGACTTCCACCATCATGTGAACACGGTGATAGCATTGGTCAGACCAAAAGATGTAATGGCTTATGCTCGAGGGATCAACCATGAGTAAGACAACATTACGAACATCGTTGGTTCTGATTTGACTTGACGATAGCCCATACTCAAGTCAAAGTTTTGACAAGGCAATAGATCCAACAACTGGTCACGAGGACCAATCGATGGAGATATCATCTTTCTTCAACACACACACACACACAAAGATATCCCTTAACATGAACTAAGTTAGACGAGCTTTTATCTTCCAACTCTCCAAGTTGTTGTTTAGCTTGACCAACTAGCTAAGGGGTATCCAACACGGATTCTTGGAGAAGGGGTGGTTTACAGGAAACCAACTTGATCATGAATTCAACATAGCGGTCAGGTGACAACCTTGTGATACTTCCGAGAAGATATTCGGAAAATCACGTACCACCGGTATGTTGCTAAGCTCGAGAACAATCTTGCTTTTCAGGGCAAGACGATATGACCGAATAAGCAAGGACTGACACTATCCTAACTCATTGATCGAAAAGTGCACCGGGAATAAGGACTGGGTAGCACGATCAACCTTAGGATGTGATTCAGTAACCAACACGCTAAGGATGAAATTATTGTCCTTTAACTACCAAGCAACGGAGTTGCTAGGAGTATTGATTTCACGCATCACGATTCACTTGTCGGTGTTCCGGTTACAATAACACGGGACCGAGAAATGAATGATGATGGCGAGGAGTATCACTGCGTCAAGAATTCACAAAAGGTGGTGCAATTCGTACGATATTCTCGACATAAAGGGGGTAATACTCGAAGGTAGAACAGAACAAAAGCTGGTTAGGCATTTGATCTGCGGAATACAACTACTTTGACCCAATCCCAGAGATGGACGAGGTACTGGAGTTTGTTTCTCCTAGTCATTCCGCATTAGAATGGCTTGACAGACCACAAGAATAATAGGCATCGATAACACAAATGCACAATTACTCCTGACTATCAATTGATAGACGAGGGCCAGAAAATAACTAAAAAGGGACAACCCAAAGGAACATATGTTTTTCTGAGTTGTGGATGCATGGATTAGTATGTCGAACAAATTCAACATATTTCTTCCGGATAACCCATGCAGAGGAGGAAGGACTGGCAGAGTCACAATATGAATAGAGTACTCCTCAAGAGCGCCCTGGTTGTGACCTTTTGGTTAAAAGAACTTCTGCCATGATGGTTCATGGTATTGGAAGAATGAAATACCACGGACCTCGAGGACTAATGCAAAGGTTACTAATAACCAAAAGGAACGAGCAAACACTATCAACAGGAGGTAAGTGGAGTGAATCTTGGGCTCAAGAACCCAGAAATAGAATGCCTACTAACTAAATGGCATCACGGGATGCTTTCGAGAATAATGGCCAGAATCATCACACTGGGGATTTTTAGCATTGCTAGATTACTAAGTGGTCCTCTAAGACACCTAGGGTCATAATAATAACTCCAACATATATGTCAAGGCAACAGAGTACCTCAACTCGACGATTAGTGTGGTTAATCTGGCCCAAAGGAACATCGAGAACAGAAAGAAGGGATTTGCAAATGCATCAGATTATTTAGAAGCCTGGGATGACTCGGACAGCATAATGGCTGTAAATGCTCAAAGGATTTGAGACATCCTACAAAATGGTGGCATAACCACTCAACATCACAATATAAACTTCCGGGATCAATGGTCAACATACGGAAGTAGTAGGAACTGAACTGAGGCTTAAATCCATCAACCCTATGAGTCTACGGATTAGTAACACGTGATCCTGATAGAAAGATGAGAAGCCTAGTTCTTAATCCCCGTAGAAGAGAAGAGGGTGACTCAGATCAGAAGGGCATAAGGTAAAGGAGTAAAAAGAGCCTTACGTTCCCTCCCACAATCAATTCCCTTATATAACTAAAGCATTTCTAGACACAACTTCGACCAGTTTGGCTTGGTAATCCTACAGGCAGTCAGGCTCTGATACCAACGCTGTCAGGACCCCGATTCTAAGTCACACCGATCTAGCCTGTAACATCTCATATCACTTTGCGGCCTCACGCACGGTATTCCCACGGGTGTCGCCTTACCATGGCCCGGGACCGTTTGCGCCTTTTGGCTCACGTATATGATAATGTCGCTAGCATCCATATGACAGAGAACCCGGGCCGACATGACTAGTCGTGAACCCAAAGTAGCACTAACTTACGGGGACAGGCATACTAGTAACTCTTTTGAGGTGGCGCACACGAGTCCACATATTCACCATATCAATACTCCACTATGGATCCGCTCCCATCTCCCTACGAGAACGCCATCCATAGCACTCACGCTTATCTTGCGCATTTTAGAGTATCCACTTTCACTTGTCTATGAACTGTTATAGGCAACCCAGAAGTCCTTTACCGCGGACACGGCTATTCGAATAGATCATATTAACCCTGCAGGGGTGTACTTCGTCACACACGCTCTCACCACTTACCGCCGTTTACACAGCATGTACTCGGCAACCTTCAAGCGGAAGCCCAGCGAGGGTGTCGGCCACTGCCTACCTAAACACTCAAGTCTCTAGTCCAGGTTTATCGCCTATTCAGGTTCCATCCGCAGGGAGTCCGGCCAAGGTTTCCACATACGGCCCCGAACGATGTGTGCAGGGTTCCCGAGACACCAAACGGGCGCCCGGTACACCGTGCCACGTGCCTACCGCATCACAGCCCACCCCTCGGGTCAGCGCTGCCCACGGCCTCTAGCATACTACAAACACCAGAAACTACTTGCAACTCCTAGACAGAGGACACGTGTGATTAAGAAGCCGAGAGGGTCCATTGGTTTCGGGCCCAATGCGTGGTAGTAACTGTATCATGGATCACAAACACAGAAGTCAGTTCCTGAGGACGGCTTCAATGAGACAATCCACCATGTACTCCTACATGGCCTCTCACCGCTACCTTTACCAAATCGTGTTCACACACTTAGCTCACACACAGTAGGACATGTTCATCACTGCTCCAATTCATCCCCGATGAATCAGACCTGACACAACTCTAAGCATAGCAGGCATGACAAACAATCATGAATGAGTAGGCACATCAGGGCTCAAACAACTCCTACTCATGCTAGTGGGTTTCATCTATTTACTGTGGCAATGACAGGTCATGCAGAGGATAAAGGTGTTCAGCTACCGCAGCAAGTAACAGATGAATCGTTGTTGTCCTAATGCAGTAAAAGAGGCCAGGAGCGAGAGAGTGGGATTGTATCGGAATGAACAAGGGTTTTTTGCTTGCCTGGCACTTCTGAAGATATTATAGTTCTTCATCGGTGTCATCGAACTCATCGTCAGAATCACGGCTATCGAGAGGGGACAATTACCGGCAACAGAGAGGAAACACAATCAATGCAATGCAACAATATGATGCATGGTCGTGACATGTCAAGAATGTTATGATTTACATTAATGCATCTAACAACAGTTTAAATGAAGTCCATATGAACTAAGGGTTCATATGCAAACTCCACATTTAGCATTTAAAATGTCATATCATGTTTTCACCTATACAGCAGGTATAACTTAGTTTGACATGCATGAAAGTGATACAGATGGATAGATTGCATTTTTCTGATAATTTTTCATATATAATTTGTTTCATTTGGAGTTACGGATTAATTTCTATGAATTTTAGAAGTTTTGGGCATTTGCTGGAATTTCCTGTATAAAAATAATTCCAGTAATTAAATTAATGCGTCAGCATTGCGTCAGGGTGACGTCAGCTGGCCAGCGGGGTCATCCAGGTCAAACCTGACGTGTGGGGTCCACACGTCAGTGTCACTGTTAGTAAACGAACTAATTTAGAATTAATTAAAAGTTAATCCAGGTTAATTAGCAGGTGGGCCCCACTTGTCATTGACTCAGGGGAGGGGGTCAGCCTGTGTCAAACGGGGTCAACTCGCCGGCGTTTAGCCGCCGGCGAGGCCAGACGCGGCGGCGAGCCACGGGTTTGCCCTACGGGGCGCCGTTTGGCGCGCGGAGCACAGCTATGGGATGCGGACGCTCGTCCGCATCATACCGTGAGGGTGGCGCGGCCGGGGAGTGACCGGAGTGGTGCCGACAATGAGCTCGGGGGCGATGCGTGCGGGTGAGCTACGTGCAGTTGCTACGGAGCTCGAGAGCGAGAACAAGAAGGGGGAGAAGGTAGCAGAGCTCACTGCGGTCACGTAGAAGCAAACGGCGCGGTCGGGGACGGGCTGACGACGTCGGGAGGTCGCCGGCGATCTCGGAGCAGAGGCGGCGAAGTCGAGGGTGCAGGGGGCGACGCAGGCCGTTCGGCGTTGCCTGACTCGGCTGAGAGGATGAGGGCGTCGAGACGGAGCTGCTGGACAACACGGGAAGGCGAGGGGAGCACGGTGGCTGCGAGGTTCACGCCGGCGCGAGCTCGGCAGCGTCGGCCATGGCGGAGGCGAGGCGAGGGAAAGGTGCAGGGGGCGAATGAGGTGTCGGGGCGGTCGAGCGGGCGACGTGGGCATCGTCCAGATCCTCCAGAGGCGCAGGCGGCAAGCAGGTGATGCCGTGGCGCGCGCGGCGGCGTCGCGGTGTCCCTCCTCTACCTACTGGCAGAGGTGGGGGATGACTGGCACGGCCGGGTGGGCTGGTTCTTTGCTGGGCCGCGGGTGGGCGCCAGGTAAGTGGCCTCTGGCCTTTCTCTCTCTTTTTTTATTTGTTTCTGTTTTCTAATATTCTGTAGTCTTTAGGGCTTTATTAGAAATACTTAGACACTTCCAAAAATCATGAAACTACTCATGATCACTGTTGGGAATATATCCTACAGCAAACATTTTAGTTTACGATTATTTGAACATTTAAAATATTTAATAGCATTTAAATGCCCAAATGCAAATAGAGTATGATTTAATCCAGAGCCCAAATATGTCATGGAAAAATGTGCATCACCTCTGGTTACTGTTTCCAGCATTTTCCAAGAATGATGAACATTTTTGAAAGCCATTTGGATTTACTGGAAATATTTTGGTTGAACCTAGTGAATTCCTTTAATGCTAGGGTTTAGGCAATCCCCATTTCAAGTTTCTTTCAAAGTTTAAACATGATGCACACATGAAGCTAGCCTAGTGCAATGCCAGGAGCTAGGGATGTGACAAGTTACCTCTTCAATCACCGGGTTACTCGCTCCGGTATCCTCCTGCTGATAATCAATGTCAATAAGGTGGTTAAGAACAAACAAAAAACAAGAGAAGAGCGTAAGAATAAAGGGTTACCTCTGACTCGGAGGAGTCATCTAGCTGAAGCAGCTTTGAGGCGCTAGGCTTACTCCCCTTCTTGCGGGGAGCGGCTCTCCTGGCGGCTTTCTTAACCTTCCTGGCTTTTTTAGCAGCCTCATGATCATATTTGACCTTCCAGAACTTATCATTAGCCTGAAAAATACAACAAAGGTTTCTTGAGGTTAAGATGAAAATTGTTAAATTGGAAAGTAAGGTGCTCAGATCAGTAGCTTACCGCCGGAGCCGGGTTAGCCTTGCCGAAGGGACTTAAGCCTGTCCTCCCGGAGTCTGCTAAGCTCTCGTTCAAAAGGGACTTGGTCATGTCGTCAACGACGTCCTCAGGTAGGTCGTTGGGGCTGTGCCGCAGAGGATCATCCTTCCGGCCCGTGTAATCACACATTAAGCCGGGGCGGCGGCTCAAGGGAATCACCCGCCAAGCAATCCAGACCCGGACCAGATCAACACCGTTAAGGCCGTTTCCCAGAAGAGCCTTGATCTTGTTGATGGTGGGATAAGCGGTTGTCGCTCAACTTGAGATAGCTTGTCTGGCAGGGGTGATTTGACTCCAGACGCAGGGCGCGAAAGCTGGGCAGAGGGTTTTCATCAGCCGGAGAAGTATTCTGGCAGTAGAACCATGTCTGGTTCCAGTCCTTTGGGTGGCTTGGCGGTTCAGCATAAGGAAAGAGGCAATCTCTCCGTCGTTGGATTGAAATTCCGCCAAGTTCCAAGCTAGGCCCGTTGGCACACTCGTTCTGGCGGTTCAGATAAAACAGCTCCCTAAAGAGCAGTAGGCTGGGCTCTTCTCCGAGATATACCTCACGGAATACTTGAAAGTTACAAAAATTCGACACGGAATTGGGTCCGATGTCTTGAGGTCACAGATCGGAAAAGTTCAGAACATCTCTGAAGAATTTTGAGCCAGGAGGAGCAAAGCCCCGGCTCATGTGATCAGCAAATATCACAACCTCTCCATCTCTTGGTTGAGGTCTTTCTTCGGACGGGTCAGGGGCACGATAGGACATAACTTCCTTCTTAGGCAGGTAACCCGTCTTCACGAAATCATCTAAGGTATCATCAGTAACGTTGGATCTCACCCAGTTGCATGTAATGGGTGCCTTAGGAGCCTTGGGCGGCATTGTGAAAGATGAAAGCCTATGACAAAAGAAAATGTCCGGTTCAAATTTAAGCCGAAGGAAGTTCCCAGTTCAGCATTCAAGATGGCGGCTTATGAAGGGGCCTAATGATATATGGCTAATTGTGTCGGGTTATCTAAGCCGCTGTGGATGTCATAAGTAATTCAAGTTGTTTAAAACTCTATCATGAATGAGCCGGAAATTTCACAGCACATGGCCTCCTTTAAGCCGGCGATATGAGCCGCCATAGCTAACAGATGCAATTTTTGACTAAGTGTGGCACAAACAGGTTTCACAGATCGCAGTAATTATTTTGGATCAAACGGTCGTCTAGAAAGGAAAATTTTTCTAGACCTAAAAACTGGCACAGAGAAGTTCATAAGCTCTAATGAGGTCTTTTCGCAAGCAAGAGGGATCTGCTAGTACTGGAAATGGGTGCGAAACCACTACCGCGGGAGCTTTATCCTACTTTCCGGATCAAAAGAGGCCCCGGTGGAAGAACTGTGAAGAACTCGGGATGAACTACGAAGAACAAGGGAAGAACGACAGAACCCTAATGCAAACCTACTGTATGGAGTGGCGAGTACTTACTGGCGCTGATGAGATGCGGAGGTGGCCGCCGTTTCTCTGGACCAGTTCAGGATGATGCAACGGCCGAGGTCGAGGAAGACAAGGGGCGCGGCGGCGGCGGCTGGAGCTCGGGCTCTGGAGCGTCAGAGGAGGAAGACGATGGAAGGGAAGAGTGACGAAGGCTTATGGGCCGGGCCTATTTATAAGAGACGGCTGATAAATGGGCGCAAGAAACGAGGAGGCCACGACGCGATTATCTCGCCACAGAAACGCCTCGATTTTCGGGATGGTCATTAAAGATAAGATCCGTTGGGATTTGACAGAATAAAAAATGAATTTAATGGAAGATGACGTCACGGCGGGTTACCAAGAATCCAGAAGATGACGTCACGGCGGGTTATAGCCTTCGCACAAGCAGAAGCCGGAAGATTTTCTTTCAAAGGGATTGAAGATTGACATGAACCGGTTCAAATCAATCTGGGGCCTAATGTTGAGGATATAACCATCAGAGTCACCCGCCCAGGAGGGGCCGGGTTACGTTATAATGATCATCACGTAAAGCTCAGTACCAGGCTAGATGATGGCGGATTCATAGTGGGCTTAAGACCCGGAGGCGGCTTAAGGCCCGTAGTGATAAACCGCCGTTATGGCAAGACTTGTAATGTAAGGCAAGAGTAGTTAAGAGTCCAATCCGGATAACGTTATAAGCCGGCCGGGACTCTGAGAGCTGCGGGGCGTCAACCCCTCTATATAATGGGACGACCCGGCGGCGGTTCAGGACGAGGGACAACAGATCGAGAGCCGGGCATAGCGATTAAGCTCCCTGGTCATCGAAACCCTAAAGTAATACCACCTCAACTGGACGTAGGCTTTTACCTTCACCGTAAGGGGCCGAACCAGTATAATCCTCGTGTTCCTTGTCCCGTTTAACCCCTTTAAGCTTCCTAGCTACGATGGCTCCACGACTAAGTCCTTGCATGAGGACATCTGCCGTGATAATTCCACGACAATAGCCGCGGAGCGGGCCCCTTTGGATGCACAAGCTTACCGGATTGTGCTGGATCAGAGTGCGTCAAACGAAGTCCTGAAGAGGAGGCACCGATCTCGCCTGCCGCCAGTTTATGAAGCTAGAAATCTCTTTAACACCCCAGGAGCAGGAACCAGCAATCCGCCAGTGGTAATCCGGGCAGAGGCACCTGGAGGAGGGGCGCCGGTTGAGCCACGTTTGGTGGATCCGCCTCGTCAGAACAACGTTGTGGTACCTCATGTCCCCACACCACCGGGTCATTACTCTAACCCAATGGACAACATTGTCGCTGCCACTTCATGGCTGGCAGCCATCCCGATCGAAGGCGATTCTCCAGCAGCGGCCGAGACGTGTCGGGTTAAGGTGCTTCTTCAGACAGCCTTGATTCAGCAGGAGGCTTATTCCTATAGTCGCGATCGGGTTCATTCCACTCCCCGTCCAAGCCGGAGTTACAGCAGGCGTATGGATGAACCGGCAGTATCAAGCAATGCGCGGAACCGTGATCCGCCCCGTGGCCATAACCCGGCGGGTGGTGCCGGTGAGGCCCAGGATGTGGTGGACCGGGCTCAGGCACGCAGAGAGGCCGAGTTAGCGGCGCAGCATGAGGCCCGACAGCTTACTCCGGTTTGTCCAACCACATCGGTGGAACCAGGAGTTACCTCTAGTTCCTTGGGAGTGCCATGTCTTGTCCCAGCGTTGCGCAATGTGCGCCTGCCCAAGGATTTCAAGGGCCCGCGCAAGGTGCCGAATTACACCGCCGATTTGTCCCCTGAAACATGGGTTGAAAGCTACGAGATGGCCATGGAGATGCTGGACGTGGATGATGCGGCATGTGCGAAGTACTTCACCATGATGCTAGAAGGAACGACCCGCACTTGGCTAAAGAGTTTATTGGCTAATTCTATCAGGTCATGGGCTGAGTTGAGAGCCCGGTTTGTTCAGAATTTCAAGGATACATGCAAGCAGCCCATGTCAATTGTGGACTTAGCTGCCTGTGTCCAGGAGGAAGGAGAGTCAACAACCCATTGGGTGCGCCGGGTTTCGGAGATTTTGCATTCATCAGACCGCATCAACGCTGACACCGCAGTTTTAACATTGGAAGGCAATTGCCGGTTTCAACCCTTGAAGTTGAAGTTGGGACGACTCAAACGTCATTGTAATGACATGGGAACCCTCATGGCTGCACTGGTGAAGTATGCCGACTCTGATAGTACCAAGGATCCCGAGTCTGACAATGATAAGACATGGAAGGGAAAGAAGAGCGGCAACGCCAAGGGCCAGCACCACAACCCGGCGGGTCATGGAAATGGTGGCAAGCGTGAAGTGGACCATGGTTTAGACTTTGTGGGTAACACTAACACGCACGGCAAGGGCCAGTGGCGTAAGGGTAAACCGCCCCGGCGGAATGGAATGTCGAATCCTAATCTGGACCGTTTGTCGTATCTGTTGAACCAGCCCTGTCCAAAGCATGGGACGAAGGAGGAACCATCTACACACCTCTGGAAAGATTGTTATATCATGCAAGAGTTCAAAAATTCTGATTCTTTCCGGTATGATCATGGATCAGGAGGCGGTTTGGGCTCTGGCTCTCATGGGCCGGGTTATGGCGGAGGAAATTCCGGTTCGGGATTCCATGGCAATCAGGGTGGACATAACAATCAAAGTAATCAAGGTAACCAAGGTGGCTATAATCATCAGGGCAATCAGCAGCAGCAGCAGTCGGGTTACCAGAGCAACCCGAAGCAGTTGAATAGCGGACAGTATCATGTCTTCACCACTAGCTTGGACAAGCGCGATCAGAAGCTTCATAAAAGGATGGTGAATGCCGTTGAACCGGCGGTGCCCCGTTATTTGCGCTGGTCCGAGCAGCCCATTGTGTGGAGTAGAGACGATCATCCACCCCGGGTTGACAATCCGGGTCATCTGGCTCTGGTGGTGGCACCTCAGGTGGGAGGTTATAAGTTCACTAAGGTACTCATGGATGGAGGGAGTAGTATCAATATCCTTTATTATGAAACTTTCCGTCGCATGGGGCTAACAGATAAAAATCTTAAACCGTCCAATACGGTGTTCCATGGTGTGGTGCCTGGTAAGTCGGCATATCCTGTTGGTAAGATAGCTCTGGAGGTGGCTTTTGGAGATGAGCATGACTCGAGATCAGAAACCTTGACCTTTGAAGTGGTGAAAATCAGAAGCCCGTATCATGCCCTATTTGGACGGCCAGCTTATGCTAAGTTTATGGCACGGCCTTGTTATGTCTATCTACAGCTCAAGATGCCGGGTCACAAGGGAACTATAACCGTGCATGGAAGCCGCAAGATTGCTCTGGAGTGTGAGGAAGGTGATGCGGCTTATGCTGAGTCGGTTTGTGCAACAGAGGAGTTGAAGTTTTACAAAGACAATGTTGATCCGGCAGATATGACTTCGTTGAAGAAACCAACTACGGAGCATGATCCGGCCCTGAAGTTTAAATCGGCTGATGAGACTAAACTTGTTGACTTCGTGCCTGGCGATTCGTCCAAGCAGTTTAGCATCAGCGCTAACTTGGATCCGAAATAGGAAAGCGCGCTCATCGAGTTCATCCGTGAGAATCGGGACATCTTTGCATGGAAGCCTTCTGACATGCCTGGTGTACCGAGAGAACTCGCTGAGCACACTCTCAATGTTGATCCTAAGTATAAACCGGTCAAGCAGTTTCTCCGCCGGTTCAATGAAGAAAGACGCAAAGCTATTGGAGAAGAAGTAGCCAGGCTCTTGGCGGCTGGATTTATCGTTGAAGTATTCCATCCTGAGTGGTTGGCTAATCCGGTGCTGGTCCTCAAGAAGAATGGCACTTGGCGTATGTGTGTGGACTACACAGATCTCAACAAAGCTTGTCCAGCAGATCCTTTTGCCCTCCCCCGTATTGATCAGATTATTGATGCTACGGCGGGTTGTGAGCGGTTAAGTTTTTTGGATGCATATTCTGGTTATCATCAGATCAAAATGGCAGTTAAGGACCAGGAGAAGACGGCCTTCATAACTCCCTTTGGAGCCTTCTGCTATGTGTCCATGCCCTTTGGGCTCAAGAGTGCACAGGCAACTTATCAACGGTGTGTGCAGAATTGTCTTCATAAACAGATCGGCCGCAATGTTCACGCCTATGTGGATGATATTGTGGTGAAATCAAGGAAAAAGGAGACATTGATTGATGACTTGAAGGAAACCTTTGATAACCTGCGGGTTTATAAAATGATGCTTAATCCGGCCAAGTGCGTCTTTGGTGTACCTGCAGGCAAGCTCTTGGGTTTTTTGGTGTCTAACAGGGGCATTGAAGCTAATCCGGAAAAAATCAAAGCCATCACCTCCTTGGCTAAACCGAAGTGTATCAATGATGTTCAACGCCTGGCAGGCCGGATTGCCGCGTTGAGCCGTTTTGTCAGTCGCCTCGGCGAGAAGGCCATCCCTTTGTATCAGATGCTGAAGAAAACGGATAACTTCGTCTGGAGTGACGCCGCTAATGAAGCATTTGAGGACTTAAAGCGGCAGCTAGCTAATCCGCCGGTTCTCGCTGCTCCGGTTGACAAAGAGCCATTGTTGCTATATGTGGCAGCTAACGCTCGGGCTGTTAGTGTGGCTATTGTAGTGGAGCGCAAGGAGGCAGGAAAGGAATATCCGGTTCAGCGGCCGGTTTACTATATTAGTGAAGTACTCATTGAATCCAAGCAGAGGTACCCGCATTGGCAAAAATTGGTGTATGGGGTTTTCATGGCAAGCCGGAAGCTTAAGCAGTATTTCCAAGGTCATCCCATCACGGTGGTCAGCTCTGCTCCTTTGGGGGATATAATCCAGAATAGGGAGGCAACTGGTCGGATTGCTAAGTGGGCTATCGAGCTCGGGCCTCACGGGTTGAAATACATACCCCGAACGGCGATCAAATCTCAGGCACTTGTGGATTTCATCAATGATTGGACAGAATTACAAGCACCAGAAGAGAAGCCGGATCACACTTATTGGACTATTCATTTTGATGGGTCCAGGCAATTGGAGGGCTCAGGGGCTGGAGTTGTGTTAACTTCCCCGCGAGGTGATAAGTTTTGTTATGTTCTCCGTTTAATGTTCCCTTGCACTAATAATGCAGCTGAATATGAGGCCTTACTCCATGGTCTTCGGATGGCTAAGGAGATGAATCTCAGCCGAGTTAAATGCTTCGGTGACTCGGATCTGGTGGCTCAACAAGTGTCTGGCACTTGGGATTCCAAGGACCCACTAATGGCAGCATATCGTCGTGAGGTGGATATTGTTGCAGGTCACTTCAAAGGTTATCAGGTGGATCATGTGGACCGGCGGAAGAATGAAGCAGCAGACGCTTTAAGCCGCCTGGGCTCCCAACGTAAACCGGTTCCACCTAATGTCTTCCTGGATGTTTTGCATAATCCGTCCGTCAAGCTCCCTGGTGAAGAGGATTTGGCTGTTCCTGATCCGGAGGCTCAGTTGGTGGCGGCTTTACATGTTATCCCGGATTGGACGGTTCCGTATCTGGCGTATATAAACCGGGGCGAGTTACCAGAGGATGAAACTTTGGTCAGACAGATAACCCGGCGGTCCAAGTCCATGACTATTATCAATGGAGAGTTGCATCATTGCAGTGTGACAGGGGCGTTTCAACGCTGTGTATCTCCTGATGAAGGCCGTGAAATTTTGCGTGAGATCCACGAAGGAGATTGTGGACACCACGCCGGTTCAAAATCTTTGGTGGCCAAGGCGTTTCGTCACGGTTTCTATTGGTTGACAGCTCATGCTGATGCCGAGGACTTGGTTAAAAGATGTGATGGCTGTCAAAAATTCTCACGGCGTGCTCATGTACTAGCTCAAAAATTGAGGATGATTCCAATCACCTGGCCGTTTGCAACTTGGGGGCTGGATATGGTTGGGCCTTTCAAGAGGTCCAAGGATAAGAAGACCCACCTTTTGGTGGCGGTTGATAAGTTCACGAAGTGGGTGGAGGCAGAGCCAGTTAGTAAGTGTGATGCAGCCACGGCAGTTCAATTCATCAAAAAGGTGATCTTCCGGTTTGGCTTTCCACACAGCATTATAACAGACAATGGTACCAATCTGTCAAAGGGTGCCATGAAGGAGTTCTGTCAACGTGAGCACATCCGGCTTGACGTGTCATCAGTGGCTCACCCCCAGTCCAATGGTCAAGCGGAGAGGGCCAATCAAGAGATCTTGAGAGGCATCAAACCCCGGCTTATGGTTCCTTTGCAACGGACGCCGGGTTGTTGGGTTGAGGAGTTACCTTCAGTGTTATGGAGCATCAATACCACACCCAACAGATCGACAGGCTACACGCCGTTCTTCATGGTTTATGGAGCGGAAGCGGTTCTTCCTAGTGACATCCGTCATGACTCGCCTCGTGTAGCGGCATATGTTGAAGCGGATAACGAGAAGGCACGGCAGGAAGCTCTTGACCTGTTAGATGAGGAGCGTGACATGGCGGCAGCCCGTTCGGCGATTTATCAGCAAGATCTGCGTCGTTATCATAGCCGCCGGGTTAGAACCAGAACCTTTCAAGAAGGAGATTTGGTGCTTCGACTCATCCAGGATCAGACGGATATGCACAAGCTATCCCCCCCTTGGGAAGGGCCTTTTGTGGTCAGCAAGGATTTGCACAATGGGTCGTACTACCTAATCGATGTTCGAGAGCGCAAAGACTCACGTAAATCGGAGGAGGAGACCAACCGGCCGTGGAATATTGCTCATCTTCGGCCCTACTATACTTGAGCTACAGGCTCTGCTTATGTACATATTATGACATTGTATATATTATGATCAATATAATAAACCGGAACCTCAGCTAAAGCGGGGTATCTGTTGTTTTCTTACATCACGTGTGGTTACATGGAGCTTACAAAGCGGCGTCCGGTTTACCCCTTGATTTAGCTTCTTAAAGCTTGATATCAGATCACTTGGGGGCTTGGTCGTATCCGAACCATAGCTACACCTCTTGATCGGCGCAATGCCACAGCATCACTTGGGAGCATGGTCGAACCCGAACCATGGCTACGCCTCTTGATCGGCGTAAAGCCACAGAATCACTTGGGGGCTTGGTCGTATCCGAACCATAGCCACGCCTCTTGATCGGCGTAATGCCACAGCATCACTTGGGAGCATGGTCGAACCCGAACCATGGCTACGCCTCTTGATCGGCGTAAAGCCACAGAATCACTTGGGGGCTTGGTCGAACCCGAACCATAGCAATGCCTTTTGATCGGCGTAATGCCACAGCATCACTTGGGGGCTTGGTCGAACCCGAACCATAGCAACACCTCTTGATCAAATTTGGGGCCTGGCAGCCCGTGAAAAGCCTCGACTACAACGGTTTTATTTGCCTTTTGCTAAGTTTCTTTTTCTTTTGCTAAGATTTGTGATGTTTTCAAACCAGTGTTTATCAACCCGGTTGGGCTGTCAACTACAAGTTGTCAGTACATGACCAAGTTATAATCCGGAGACTATCAGCCCGGTCTGGTTTTGACTCATAGTCACCAGTATGGAATAAGCCGGTGTTTATCACAACCCGGAACGGTTTTGTTGTAAACCGGCATTATATAACAGGAGATACTTTTACTCCGGATTAAGGTTATTACCTTCATTACAAGGTTGGTCAGCCAACACTATGCCTAAAGGTCGCAGGTATCATATATTTCCATACTTGGTTATCTTTTACAACCTTGGTTATAAAACTTGGTCATATATATAGTTGGGTATCATGACCCGCCCGGTGGTAAACCGCCAGGGCGTTTTAAGCTTTTTATCTGCAGGAACAATTGGAATAAATAGCTATGGATTATGAACATCATATCTCAAAGCATGGCGGATTAACACGCATCAGTTGCAGATAAATATGCACGAAGGCATAACAGACCAAGTGTTTTAACTAGCCTATTACAAGGCGTTTCAGTACCCAAAGGAATAATTGTTTCTCAATAAACATTGCAGTATGGAAGGTTAAACCGGCCCCCAGGTTATGATCACTGAGCAGCTTGACCTGACGGCTGCGGGTCATCTTGCACCGGTTCTTCTTCTTCGTCCCTACCCAGCGGCTGGAAGTCAACAGTTGTCCAGTCGATCCCAGTTAAAGCTTGGAACACAGCTTCGTCGCTTATAAGGGTGGACGGTTCAATATCAGGGGCATAAGTGTGCTTACGGATTGGAGGGATCAGGCTTTGAGTTTCAGGAGCTGGTGCAGCAACCCGCTTGTTATTGATATCATAACTCGCCTGATAATGTGAAAGATCAGCTTCTTCAGCAAGTTGACAAGCCAGTGGACGTACTTCCCGGTTTATGGCGCGGAGATCTTCAGTGCAAAATTCTGATCCGTCTCTTTCAAGCTTGGGTAGCCTTTAGCCACGTCCGTCGGATCAAGATCAGGCACCCATGCTTTTGCCCGGGTTAGCGCGGTCAGAGCGCCAGCCCTTGCAGCAGACCTCTTCAGCTCTTCTATCCGGGCAGGCAGCATAGATAGCCTGTCTAAGGTATCCTTGATCAACGTCGGGGGTGGCTTATTGTGCGAAGCGGTGCAGATAATCCGTTGTGCGCCGGTATACAGTTGCTCTATCAGCGTGTAGGCAGCTTTCAACTTCTTCTGCACATCAGAGCCCAGATGGCTAATGCGGGTTCCTGTATCATTACAAACATCAGTAAACCGGCAACGCATGAGAGGATATGTTGAAAGCATAAAGGAAGGATGCTTACCAAACACAGCAGCGGTCATAGCATGCACTTGCCGCTTTACACCAGTCAGCTCGTCAACCACCGGTTTAAGAGCGGCTTCTGCGTTTTCAGCCCTTTTTATCAAAGCGGCTTTTTCAGTCTCCCAATCCGCCCGCTCTTTGTTGAAGCCCTCTTTCAGTTTCTCCATAGCGCCTAGAGCGCGGGTCAACTCTTCCTTCGCTTTGGAGGCTTCAGCTTGCTGGGTTTTGATGTTCTCTGCAGATCAGCAGTTTGGCGTTCCTTCTTGCTCAGCTCCGCCTGTAAAGAGACAGATACATAATGAGTTGACAGTACATATTTGAAGTACCAAGCACATAACAAGTTATGCCCTTAGTACTTGGGGGCTAATGCATATTTGCTTTTACTTAGAAATTTTTACAAGTCCCAAGCACAATACAAGTATTAAGCTTGGCACTTGGGGGCTAATGTGTGTTTGCTCAAAAAGCTGTTTGTATGGGAACTCTTCTACAGTCCCGGTTCATCTTTATAAAGTTAAACCGGCCCTTGGGGACTATACCGGCGAAAGAGCAGCATGGCAAATTTTAAGGAACCGGTTCATCTTAACAAGGTAATCCGGTCCCTGGAGGCTAAATAGGCAAAGTTAAGTTATCACAAAAGTCCCGGTTTAGATTGGTATCATAAACCGTCACTTGGGAGCTACTACGAGTCGATGAACTGCAATTGGACAAAGGAGAAAAATAGTAGTTACCTCATATCGCTCCTTCATCAAGTTTACCAAACTAGCTTCATAGTCACGGCTGGTATACAGACGGTTCAAGAAGCCAGAGTGAATATCTTCAACATTGAGGTTGGCGAAGCTTGATAAATCGGCATTCCATTTGCCTTTGCCGATAGCAGAGAGATCATCCTTGGCTGTATGCTTTGACAAAGCTACAGGGTTGCCTGGAGTGGAGTGGCCAGTGCCAGTAATCATAACGTCATCATCTTGTTCATCAGCAACTCTTGCCGGAGTTGGCGGTTTATCAGTGTCCTTCGCTGGACTGACCGGTTTGTCACCAGTTCGGACAGGGCTGGTTGGCCGGTCTGCATGACTTGTAGTATCAACTTGCACTTGTTCAGCAAGGAAATCATGGTCTTGAAGCGGCGGATCGTGAAGCATGGCGTCAGCATCGGTTTCTTCCAGATCTGGAGTTGTTTCCGGTTCAGCACCTACATTATCATCAGCCGGTTTGTTCAACCGAGCTTTCTTGCTGGGTCTTGGCTTGGCGCTGCGAAAAGATAAGACATAATGATCAGTACAGTATGAAAAGATAACATATCAAGAATAAAGACATGTGCATAACTCACCCAGGAACTGTTTTGAGGGGTGGAAGTTGTGTGGCCGAAGACTCGCCAGAGGATGAGTGAGAAGTACCCTGATAATTTGAATCAGACGGGTTAAGAGGCTGGCGAAAAGAACCTTCTTTTGGGCATGAAGTATCAATGGGATAAGAGACCTCTGATCGGCGTTTCCGAACCGGACTGTTCGGTAAACCGGCGGAGGTAACTACCTAGCCGCTGTGCCGGGTTGTACGGCGAGCTTCATGCTGCTGCGTCTTCAAAAGAAAGTTTGGATCCAAATAAGCAAGAGGGTGAGAAAATTTTACTTTCCGGTTTGCTTGACGGATTTTTGATGTTGGCAGAGGATCTGAATCGGAGGAAAGAATAGTTACCTCTACGTCTACAGCGTGACTGCCTTCAGCGTCGTCCTGATAACAATCATTGTCAATTAGATGTACGAAAAATGAACCAAGAGAGTCAAGTTCTACCTCTGATTCTGGATTACGCACATTGTCATCAGCTGGTAGATTGGAGGATGCAGTGGTCCTTCTCTTGGCAGGTTTCTTAACAACCTTGGTCTTTGGACGAACTGGCTTGACCAGTTTGTCTTGCGGTTTTGCTGGTTTATCTTGTGATGGTTTCTTGTTCCAGAACGGATCATCACCCTGTCAGAAAATAATCACACTCTCAGAGAATATTTGGACAGAAGCAAATTCAGATACAAAGGATTGTATGATTCTTACAGCTGGTGGTTTGTTGAAGGTGCAAAAAGGGAGTAGTCCGATTTGGGCACAGACGGCCTCCGGTTCGTTCAGTATTCTCTTTACAGCCTCAGTGACTTCTTCGTCTGTAAGCCGAATATCAATGTGCCGTTGAGCATCCTTCAGACTACCCGTGTACTCACACATCAAACCGGGGCGCCGGCTTAAGGGCAGAATGCTCCAGCTTATCCAGCAACGAGCAAGATCAACTCCTGTCAAACCGTTCTCCATGAAGGCTCTAAGCTTTGATAGTTGGGGAGCATAGTTGGCCCGTTCTCTTGCTGTCAATCTCTGAGGAAACGGGTGTGTCTTGCTCAGGCGTTCAGGGCGGTAACCCGGCAGGGGGTTTTCATCAGATGGAGAGGTATCCATGCAGTAAAACCAAGTTTGGTTCCACTCTTTGGGGTGACTGTGGAGTTTGGGATGGGGGAAGGTGACTTCTTTCCTCTTCTGAACCGCCATTCCACCCAGTTCCGTATTGGGTCCATCTGAGAACTCGGTGCGATGGTTTAAGTGAAAGAAATCCCTAAACAGTTCGACTGTAGGTTCCTCTTGCAGATAAGCTTCACAGAATACTTGGAAATGGCAGATGTTGATAACAGAGTTGGGACCGATGTCTTGAGGGCGCAGCTGAAAATTGGCTAGCACATCTCGGAAATTTTTTGAACCGGGAGGGCTAAAACCTCGTCCAAGATGGTCAGCAAACATGACTACTACACACACCCGTCCCAATATCACTACAGATACCCTCATGCAAAACACATATTAAGTGCTCTCAAATCCTTAAAGACTCAATCCGATAAGAAAACTTCAAAGGGAAAACTCAATTCATCAAGAAGATAGAGAGGGGGAAAACTCCATATGATTCATCTATGTCAACAAAGCCCGCGTTACATCAAGATCGTTCCATCCTTGGGTGAGGATTTTCCGGGCCAGGGACCCTCCAGTGGATGACATCTTTCTTGGCTAAGGCGCCCGTTTTAACAAGGCTGCTTAATTGCTCCTCGGTTACTCGAGAGGGAGCCCAATTGCACTCATAAACTTGTTTAGCCATGACAAGGAAAATCTGAAACATGAGTATTACTGGTTTAAGATTTACAGTGGACAACTATACAGCGGTATGAGGATACTAGCATATTGGTAAACCAGAGTCTGGCAATGGAACGGTGTAATGCATTGGCGGTTCAACAGGGGACTAATGGTACCTACCGGGTCATCATTTTTTCTGTGAGATTAAACCGGCCAATCTGGTATTCAAAGGGTGTAAGAGAAGGAAGAAACAAGTTTCACATCTTGCTATGGTAATTTCAGATCTACCGCGCGTAGGAAAAACAAAATATAGTCTGACCTAGATTCCAGTGTACTGAAGGTTCACCAAGATGAGATGAGTTGGATATCAAACAGGTGCTGAAACTGCTAAAGCGCGAGATCTATGTGGTTTAAACTACTACCGCACAAGACCTATGTGGTTTTTGGATCTAACCCATGGATATAAATAAGGGAAAAGAAGGCGGCGACGAACATCGATGAACGAAAGAAACCCTAAGTGCAGATCTATGGTAAGAGATAGGGGAGACTTACGGATGCGGCGGCGCGCGGAGGAGCTCTGGTACGTTCAGGTCGATGCAGCGGCCAAGGTTGGTGCAACAGTCGAAGGTTGACGGCGGCGACCGAGGTTGAAGGTTCGGGCGTCGCGAGGAGGAAGATGAAGCGAAGAGGCACGAGGGGGAAACTGGAAAGACCCCTGGCCCTATTTATAAGGGGATAAACGACAGATGCGAAAATCGAGGAGACGGATTTTTGGATATAAGGTGATGCTGTCGCCTCGATTGTCGGAGGCTCGTTAATGACAGGTGATGTCACGGCGGTTTACCAAGATTCTAGAAGATGATGTCATGGCGGTTTACAAGATTATGTGAAGATGTTGAAGAAGAAATTTTCTCAAGTATTGAGGATTGACATGAACCAGTTCAAATTAATCTGGGGCCTAATGTTGGGGATATTACCACTGGGCGTAAACCGGCCAGGAGAGGCCGGGTTAACTTCATAAGTAGTTCATCTGTATCTGAAGCCCATGAAGACAGACGGTGACGCTTCATGAAGGCCCAGGGCCCAAAGCCGGTTTAAGGCATGTAGACACAAACCGGCATTGAGATGTAAACTTGTGTTGTAAGATATGCGTAGCAGAGACCGAGCCGGACATGATTATGAGTCGGCCTCGGAGTCTGTAAACCGACGGGTATCAACCCATGTATATAAGGGGACGACCCGGCGGCGGTTCAGGACGACAGACAACAACTCGAGACTCAGGCAAAGCGTATTTCCTCCCTGGTCATCGAAACCCCATCAATTCCATCACAACTAGACATAGGCTTTTACCTTCATCGAAGGGGCCGAACTAGTATAAAACTCTCTTGCGTCCCTTGTCCGCTTTAACCCCTTCAAGCTAACCCGTAGCGATGGTTCCACGACTAAGTCCTTTCTCTAGGACATCTGCCGTGACAAAACCACGACAGTGGCCGCCGGGATGATGAAGATGGCCACCGGTGATGATTCCCCCCTCCGGCGGAGTGCCAAAGAAGGGCTCTAGATTGGATCTCGCAGTTCTAGAACTGGCGGCGGCTGGAACAAACTTTCGTCGACTCCCCTAGGGTTTTTGGAATAGTTGGGCATTTATAGAGCAAAGAGGCGGTGCGGGAGGCCACCAAGGTGGGCACAACCCACCTGGGCATGCCTGGGGGCCCAGGCACGCCCTGGTGGGTTGTGCCCCCCTCGGGGCACCCCCCAGGTGCTTCTCTGGCCCACTGGATGTCTTTGGTCCAAAAAAATCTCCAAAAAGTTTCGCTGCATTTGGACTCCGTTTGATATTGATTTTCTGCGATGTAAAAAACAAGCAATAAAACATCAACTGGCACTGGGCACTATGTCAATAGTTTAGTCCCAAAAATGATATAAAGTTGCTACAAAATGATTGTAAAACATCTAAGAATGATAATATAACAGCATGGAACAATCAAAAATTATAGATACGTTGGAGACGTATCACTACAACGCGAGCTATTGATCTACAACATAATTTGCAAATACTATCAGGACTAAGTTCATGATAAATTAAAGTTCAATTAATCAAATTACTTAAGAACTCCCACTTAAACTACCATCCCTCAAGTCATCTAAGTGTAACGTGATCCAAATCAACTATACCATGTCTGATCATCACGTGAGATGGAGTAGTCATCAATGGTGAACATCTCTATGTTGATCATATCTACTATATGATTCACGTTCGACCTTTCGGTCTCCAGTGTTCCGAGCCCATGTCTGTACATGCCAGGCTCTTCAAGTTTAACCCGAGTATTCCGCATGTGCAAAACTGTCTTGCACTCGTTGTATGTGAACGTAGAGTCTATCACACCCGATCATCACGTGGTGTCTCAGCATGAAGAACTGTCGCAACGGTGCATACTCAGGGAGAACACTTATACCTTGAAATTTAGTTAAGGGATCATCTTATAATGCTACTGCCATACTAAGAAAAATAGGATGCATAATAGATAAACATCACATGCAATCAAAATATGTGATATGATATGGCTGTCATCATCTCGTGCTTTTGATCTCCATCTCCAAAGCATCACCATGATCTCCATCATCACTGGCTCGACACCTTGATCTCCATCGTTGCGTCGTGGTCGTCTCGCCAACTATTGCTTCTAGAACTATCGCTAACGGATAGTGATACAGTAAAGCAATTATATGGCGTTTGCATTTCATACAATAAAGAGACAACCATAAGGCTCCTGCTGGTTGCCGATAACTTTTACAAAACATGATCATCTCATACAATAACGTATATCACATCATGTCTTGACCATATCACATCACAACATGCCCTGCAAAAACAAGCTAGACGTCCTCTACTTTGTTGTTGCAAGTTTTACGTGGCTGCTACGGGATTCTACCAAGAACCGTTCTTACCTACGCATCAAAACCACAACGGTGTTTCGTCAAGTTTGCTGTTTTAACCTTTAACAAGGATCGGCCGCAGTCAAATTTGATTCAACTAAAGTTGGAGAAACAGACACCCGCCAGCCACCATTATGCAAAACTAGTTGCATGTCTGTCGGTGGAACCAGTCTCATGAACGTGGTCATGTAAGGTTGGTCCAGGCCGCTTCATCCAACAATCGCTGAGTCAAAATAAGACGTTGGTGGTAAGCAGTATGACTATCACCGCCCACAACTCTTTGTGTTCTACTCGTGCATATCATCTACGCATAGACCTGGCTCGGATGCCACTGTTGGGAAACATAGCATGCAATTTCAAAAATATTCCTACGCTCACGCAAGATCTATCTAGGAGATGCATAGCAACGAGAGGGGGAGAGTGTGTCTACGTACCCTCGTAGACCGAAAGCGGAAGCGTTTGACAACGCGGTTGATGTAGTCGAACTTCTTCTCGTTCCGACCGATCAAGTACCGAACGTACGACACCTCCGAGTTCTGCACACGTTCAGCTCGATGACGTCCCTCGAACTCTTGATCCAGCAAAGTGTCGAGGGAGTGGATGAGTTCCGTCAGCATGACGGCGTGGTGACGGTGGTGGTGAAGTGATCCGCGCAGGGCTTCGCCTAAGCACCGCGAGAATATGACCGAGGGTGTAATCTATGGAGGGGGCACCACACACGACTAACAGAAGTTGTTGTCTATTCTAGGCGCCCCCTCCCCACGTATATATAGGTGGGAGGGGGAGGGGAATGATGACCCACAAGTATATGGGATCAATTGTAGCCTTTTCGATAAGTAAGAGTGTCAAACCCAACGAAGAGCAGAAGGAAATGACAAGTGGTTTTTAGCAAGGTAATGTCTGTAAGTGCTGAAATTGTAAGTAACAGAGTAGTTTGATAGCAAGATAATTTGTAACGAGCAAGTAACGATAGTAGTACCAAAAGTGCAGCAAGGTAGCCCAATCCTTTTGAGGCAAAGGACGGGCCAAAACGGTCTCTTATAATAAGCAAAGCGTTCTTGAGGGTAGACGGGAATTTCATCTAGTCACTTTCATCATGTTGGTTCGATTCGTGTTCGCTACTTTGATAATTTGATATGTGGGTGGACCGGTGCTTAGGTGCTGTTCTTACTTGAACAATGCAGCAAGGTAGCCCAATCCTTTTGAGGCAAAGGACGGGCCAAAATGGTCTCTTATAATAAGCAAAGCGTTCTTGAGGGTACACGGGAATTTCATCTAGTCACTTTCATCATGTTGGTTCGATTCGTGTTCGCTACTTTGATAATTTGATATGTGGGTGGACCGGTGCTTAGGTGTTGTTCTTACTTGAACAAACCTCCTACATATGATTAACCCCCTCGCAAGCATACACAACTACGAGAAAAGTACTAAGAATAAATTCTAACCATAGCATTAAACTTTTGGATCCAATCGGTCCCTTACGGAATAGCGCATAAACTAGGGTTTAAGCTTCTGTCACTCTCGCAACCCATCATCTCATTACTACTCCACAATGCATTCCCTTAGGCCCAAATATGGTGAAGTGCCATGTAGTCAACGTTCACATGACACCACTAAGGGAATCACAACATACATACTATCATAATATCGAACACATATCAAGGTCACATGATTACTTGCAACATGATTTCTCCCGTGACCTCAAGAACAAAAGTAACTACTCACAAGTGATAAACATGCTCAAGATCAGAGGGGTATTAAATAACATATTGGATATGAACATATAATCTTCCACCAAATAAACCATATAGTAATCAACTACAAGATGTAATCAACACTACTAGTCGCCCACAAGCACCAATCTATAGTTCCGGTACAAAGATTGAACACAAGAGATGAACTAGGGTTTGAGAGGAGATGGTGTTGTTGAAGATGTTGATGGAGATTGCGCCCCCCCCCCCCAAGATGGGAGAGTTGTTGGTGATGATGATGACGATGATTTCCCCCTCCCGGAGGGAAGTTCCCCCGGCGGAATCGCTCCGCCGGAGGGCAAAAGTGCTCCTGCCCAAGTTCCACCTCGAGACGGCGGCGCTCCGTCCCGAAAGTCCTCCTCTTATTTTTTTCTAGGTCAAAATGACTTATAAACTAGAAGATGGGCACCGGAGGTGGGCCGGGCTGAGCACAACCCACCAGGGCGCGCCTGGGGGGGCAGGCGCGCCCTAGTGTCTTGTGCTCACCAGGTGGACCCCTTAGGTGGTTATTTGCTCCAGTATTTCTTATTTATTCCATAAAAATCCTCGTGAAGTTTCAGCCCATTTGGAGTTGTGCAGAATAGGTAGCCTGACGTAGCTTTTCCAGGTTTAGATTTCCAGCTGCCGGAATTCTCCCTCTTTGTGTGTACCTTGCATATTATGAGAGAAAAGACATTAGAATTACTCCAAAAAGCGTTATTATGCATACAAACATCATAAATAACAGTAGGGAAACATGATGCAAAATGGACGTATCAACTCCCCCAAGCTTAGAACTCGCTTGTCCTCAAGCGAAAACCGAAATCGAAAATATGTCCACATGCTTAGAGAGAGAGGTGTCGATAAAAACAAAATATGGACATAGAAGCATCATGTGAATTATTATAACATCAACCAACTTTAACATAAAACTTCTATCATAGAACTTTTATCATAGACTTCTCATGAATAAGTAGCAATTCATCACACTATCGAAGTATAAAGCATAAAGTCTATTGGAAACCAACAAACTATGTTCTCAGTCAACTTTGCAACTATAATTCATCATCTTTTCAGGAAGGGCCACGTATCGGAGCCTTTAGGCAAGTCCACATACTCAACCATCATATAGTCTTCTATGATTGCTAACACTCACCGCATACACATGAGCAAAACGTTTCAACTGGACACATAGAAAGATAGGGCCTCATACTTTCGCCTCCCAACATATTCACCTCAAGGGTAATGTCAACAATAATAATTCATGCTACCCATATTCAACTGGACATATGTGCCTAGATCTTTTCTCACCACATGATGCTTGCCAAAGGAGAAAAATAAAAAAGAAATGGAGAGAAAAACTTTGACTCTTACATAAAAGTAAATAAATAAAGTAAAAGATAGGCCTTTCGCAGAGGGAAGCAGAGGTTGCCATGCGCTTATTTGTTTGTATGCTCAACCCCTTAGTGCAAAAGAATGTCACATTATATTGCCCCTTGAAATGGCAACCTTTATTATGCAGTCTGTCGCTTTTATTCTTTACCATCACAAGTTCGTACAACGCTCAATTTTCTCTTACACTAAATGATCTCACACTTTTAGAAGCAATTTTTATTGCCTTATTGCACCGATGACAACTTACTTGAAGGATCTTACTCAATCCTTAGGTAGGTATGGTGGACTCTTGAAAATAAGATTTGGGTTTAAGGGTTTTTGGATGCACAAGTAGTATCTCTACTTGGTGCGGAATTTTTGGCTAGGGCAAGCACCACATGTTGAAGGATCTATGACAATATAACTTCTATGTGAATATGAACAAACATAAATCATTACATTGTCTTCCTTGTCCAATGTCAACAATTTTGGCATATAATATTTTGATGGGGGCTCACAATCACAAAAGATTTCCAGGATAGTGTATTTTATGTGAATCTTCTCTTCCCTTATTAATTCTTTCATGAGTTGCATCATTGGCCAATGCTATGTTTGTCAATCTCTAACAAAATTTTCTACTTATACTTTTCCTTATGTGGTGTCGTTACCTACCATAAGATTAGCATATGATCTTTTTCATTTATTTACTTTCTTTTATTGGAACATGAAAGTAAAGAAAGCAAAAATTTAAACTAAACTTTATTATATATATCGCACGCGATTACAAGGATAGATCACTAAGCAAACTCTCAAAAAGAAAGGATCGAACTAAACTTTTATTCATCTAAAGCAAAAGATAACTATGGATCGAACTAAGTAAAGGCAAAAGATAGTGGAGGTGATACGATATCGGGGCACCTCCCCCAAGCTTGGCGGAAGCCAAGGGGAGTGCCCATACCTGATACTCAATTTTCTTTTGGTGATGAAGAAGAAGGTGGTGGTGATGAAGTAGAGGGGATCCTGTCCTTCATGATCAAGAGATTCTCCAATCTACGGATGACGCTCCAGAGGAAGATGATGTGCTCTTGATGCAGAATATTTCACGAGTGAGATATTTATTTTGCACACGAACCATTTCAATGGTTCAAAAGGATTCAATCTCAGTCGGGGTAAGATGAGCATAGTAAGGTTTAAGGATATCTTCTTCTTCCTCCTCAGCAGGCCAAGCCTGCTCAACCACCAGCGCTTGATCTCTGGTAGCCTCCTTGCTCTTGTCCCCTTTTGCGGCTTCTACGGGCTCTTCTCTCTTCAGCTCGATCTTCATCAACCAAGCATCCTCTCCCACGTTGTTGGATGAAGAAGAAGACATGATGCCTGGCTCAACAGATCTGACCGAAAACATCAAGAAAAGAGAACATAAGATTTCTCCGTGATACGGTGGTCAATAGGTTTGGGGGGTATATAAAGACTTCTTATATTGGGAATGAGCAAAAGGAAGAAAAACAGAGTCCGGAAGGTACCCTAGGTGGGCACAACCCACCTGGGCGCGTGTCGGCGTTCTGGGAACGGGGTCCCCAGACTTGCCTGCCTGCGGCCCACGACGTGGCTCCACAAGTGGGCCCGTACGACCCATCTTCACCAGCTAGCACTCAAGACCATCGCGAGGCGGATGACGCAAGACCTCCTCCGGAGCAGCCTCACCAGGCTGGTTCGCGAGGGGCGGAGAGAACAAGGCAAGGCAAACCTCGCGAGGTTCCAATGACGCAAGCCATGACGACCAAGGCCAGGCAGGCGCCAGGCGGGTGCCAGCGTGCACAGTGTCCTTGCTTCTACTTTGGTTCTAAGGAGGCAAGCGCAGGCGAGGAGTTCCGAGGCATCGGGCAAAGGTTTCCATATCGGTGCAATGAGACCAAGACCAGCAGGACGGCAAGACGGAGGTCACCGTGGAGCCCAAGACGGCGTGACCACGAGAGCCTTTGGCAGGCGAAGACTACTTTTTTCAGGATAAGCTGTACTAGCTGTCCCCTTTCAAATTGGCCGTTGTGGCATCCCTTCCCGCTCAGTATTTGGGAAGAGGACCAGGGCCTCTATAAATAGGACTAGCCACCACGTTAGGAGGGGGTTGGATTTTCCATCCTCACACCCACAAGTTCACCCAGCACAAGAACACCTCTCCTCAGGAGGCTGTTCTTCCCCTTGTACTGTTCATCCTCAGCCCAAGAGGCAATCCAGCACCACCACACTGGAGTAGGGTATTGCACCACAACGGTGGCCCGAACCAGTATAAATCTTGTGTCTCGTGTGTTGTGAGTTCGTCATGCCTAGCCTAGAGATCGCGAAGTGTGTGAGGGCGTGATCGGCGAGGGGGAGATCTTCGCGCACCCCAGTGTTCGAACCTTAAGGGTTTTGCCGGAACCCGAAATCCGGCAACGCACCCTGGTGTCTTGTGCCCACCAGGGTTACCTTCCCGGTAGTTTCTTATTTTCCTAAATTTTTAAATATTCCAAAACTGACAGAAAATATTTTCGCGGATTTTTTGGAGTCCGTTTACTTAACGTATCACGTACCTCCTCTTTTTCACGATTCTGGAGTGTTCCGAAAGGTCTCTTTTATGTGCTCTTTCGGTGTCATAGTTTGGATAATATTACTTTCAACATTAATGGGCATACCTGAGATATAATGTTTTATTTGTTGCCCATTATTAACAACCTTCGGGTTAGTACGTTCGACATTATTTATTTTGATAGCTCCAGACCGATAAACCTCCTCGATAACATAGGGTCCTTCCCATTTGGAGAGGAGTTTTCCTGCAAAAAAATCTGAAACAAGAGTTGTACAAAAGAACATATTCTCCAACCTTGAACTCACGCTTTTGGATTCTTTTATCATGCCATCTTTGAACTTTTTCTTTAAATAACTTAGCATTTTCATAAGCTTGGGTTCTCCGTCCATCTAATGAGCTAATATCAAATAACCTCTTTTCATCGGCAAGTTTAAAATCATAGTTGAGTTCTTTAATTGCCTAATATGCTTTATGTTCTAACTCAAGAGGGAAATGACAAGCTTTTCCATAAACCATTTTATAAGGAGACGTACCCATAGGATTTTTATATGCTGTTCTATAAGCCCAAAGTGCATCATCTAATTTCTTAGACCAATTCTTCCGGGACCTATTGACAGTCTTTTGCAAAATTAATTTTATTTCTCTATTGCTAAGTTCAACTTGACCACTAGACTGAGGATGATAAGGTGACGCAATTCTATGTTAACATCATACTTGTCAAGCATTTTACGGAAGGCACCATGAATAAAGTGTGAACCACCATCAATCATTAAATATCTAGGGACTCCAAACCTTCGGAAAATAACTTCATTATGCATTTTAATAGAGGTGTTGTGATCAGCACTACTAGTTGGAATAGCTTCTACCCACTTAGTAACATAATCAACAGCAACCAAAATATGAGTGTACCCATTAGAGGAAGGAAAAGGTCCCATGTAATCAAATCCCCAAACATCAAATGGTTCAACAGCAAGTGAATAATTCATAGGCATTTCTCGACGCTATTGCCTATTCTTTG